>NC_052338.1:8066192-8296192 GCF_016432855.1 Salvelinus namaycush
TGAGCAGAAGGAAAGAGAAGGAAAGAAAGGGGGAAGGAAAGATGGAAGAAAGGAAGACGAGGGAAGAAAAAGAAAGGAGAAAGAAAGGAAAAAGGAGGAAATAGAGGCAGGAAGAAGAGAAAAGAGAAGATAAAGGGAAGGAGAGAAAGAGAGGGAAAAGGAGAGGAGAGAGAGAGAGAGAGAAGAAGAGAGAGAAGAGAAGAGAAGAGAAGAAGAGAGAGGAGGAAGGAGGAGAAAGAAAGATAGAAAGGGAGAGAAGAAGAGGAGGAGAGAGAGAGAGAGAGAAGAGGAGAGAGAGAAAAGAGCGAAGGAGAAAGGAGAGAGGGGAGTGAGGAGAAAGGAGAGAGAAGGAAGTAAAAGAAGGAAAGGAAAGGAAGGAGGAGAAAGGTATGATAGGAAGAAGAGAAAGAAAGAAAGAGAAGAAAGAGGGAAGGAAGAAAGAGAGAGAAATGGGAGGAGAAGAAAAGGACGAGAGAGAAGAGGAATAAGAAGAAGGAGGAGAGGGAAGGAGAAGAGAGAGGAGAGACGAAAGAAAGAAAGGAGAGGAGAAAGAAAAGAGAAGAGAACAAGAGAAAGGGAGAAAGAGAAGAAAGAGAAGAAAGGAAGCAAGAGAGAACAGAAAAGAAAGGAGGAAAGAAAAAAGGAGGAGAAGAAGAAAAAGAGAAGAAAAGAGGAGGAAAGGAAAGAAAGAAGGAATGAAAGGGGGAGAAGAGAGAGAAAGAAAAGAAACGAGGAGAATTAAGAAAGGGAAGGAGAAAGAGAAGAAGAAATGAGGAAAGAAGAGAGAAGAGAAGGAGAAAGAAAAGGAGAGAGGAAGAAGAGGAGGGAAGGAGTGAGATGAGGAAAGTAGAAAGAAGTGAAGAGAAAGAGAAGAAGAAAGGTAGAAGGAGAAAGGAAAAGGAGAGAAAAGAAGAGGAGAGGAAAAAAAAAGAGAAAGGGAAGAAAAGAGAGAGAGAAAAAAGAAAAAGGAAGCGGAAAGGAACGAAAGAGGAAGAAAGAAAGAGGAGAGAGAAAAGTGGGGAGGGGAAGGAGAGAAAAGGAAGAAGGGAAGGAAAAGAGAAGAAGAGGAGAAAAGAACAGAGAAAGAAGAAGGAAAAGGGGAAAGCAAGGAGAAGAAGAGGAAAGAGAAGAGCGAAAGGAAAGTAGAGTAGAAAGAAGAAACCCCCCCGACGAAGAAGAAAGAAGATAGAAAGAAAAAGAGAATGAGATAGAAGAGAAGAGAGAAGAAGAAAGGAAAGAGGAGAGAAAGAAGAAAGGGGAGAGAGGTAGAAGAGAGAAAGAAAAGACAGAGAAAAGAGAAAGAAAGTAGAGGGAGAGGGGAGAGAAAGAAAGAGAGGGAAGAAAGAGAGAGAAGGAGAAAGAAGAAAGAGAAGAAGTGAAGAAGAAAGAAAGAGAAAGAGAAGAAAAGAAAGAGAAGAAAGAAAATAGAGAAAGAGAAAAGAGAGAGGAGGGGAGGGAAAGAGAAATAGAGAGAGAAGAAGAGAAAGAAGAGAGGAAAGAGAAAGAGAAAGAAGAAAGGGAAAGAGATGAGAAGAGAAAGATAGAAGAAAGAAGAAGGAAAGAAAGTGGAAAGTAAGAAGAGAAGAAGAAAGGAAAGACAGGAAGAGGAAGAAAGAAGAGAAAGAGAGAGAAGAGAGAAGAAGGAAAAGGGAGAAGGAGAAAGAAGAGAAAGGAAGAAAGAGAAGAGAAGGAGAAAAAGGTGGAAGAAAAGGAGAAGGGAAGAAGAAAGAGAAGAAGAAAGAAAGGGAGAGAAAGGAAAAGAAAAGAAGAAGAGAAGAGAAGAGAGAGAGAAGAAGAAGAGAGAGAACAGCAAGAGAAGAGAGAGAGAGAAGAGAGAGAGAGGAGAGAGTAGAATGAAGAGAGAAAGAAAGGGAGGAAGAAAGGGAGTTAGAAAGAAGAGAGGAAAGAGAGAGAGGAAAGAAAGATGAGAAAAGAGAGGAGAAAAAGAGAAAAGAAGAATAGAAGAAAGAGAAAGAGCGAAGAAGAAAAAGAAAGAGAAGAAAGGGAGAGATAGAAAGAAAGGGAAAGAGAGAAGAAAGGGAAAAGAGAAAGGTAGAGAAGAGAGAAAGGACGGAAAGGAAAGAAGAGAAAAGAAAGAGAAAGAGAAAAAGAAAGGAGAGAGAGGGAACGAGAAAAAGAGGGGAAAGGAGAGGAGAAGGAGGAGAAAGAAGGAAGATAGAAGAGAGAAAGAGGAAAAGAAAAGGGAGGAAAGGATGAGGGAGGAGAGAAAGAAGAGAAGGAAAGAGGAAAGTGTATAGAAGGAAAGAAAAGGAGAAGGGGAAAGAAAAGGGAAAGAAAGAAGGAGAAGAAAGGAGGAGAATAGAAGAAGAAGAAGAAAAGTGAAAGAGGAAAAGGGGAAATAGGAAAGGAGAAAGGAGGAAAGCAGAGAAAAGAAAGAGGAAAGGAAGAAGAGAGGAGAAAGAGGAGAAGAGAAAAGAGGAAAGAAAAAGGAAAGAGAGGGAAGAAGAAAGGTAGGAGAAAGAAAGAAAGAGGAGAAGATAGACAAGAAAAGGAGAAAAAGAAGAAAGAAAGAAGAGAGAGGAAGAGAGAAAAGAAAGAAGGCAGAAAGGAAGAGGGAGAGAAGAGAAAGAAAGGTAGAAAGGAGAGAAAGAAGAGAGATAGAGAGAAAGGAGTGTAAAGGAGAAAGGAGAAATAGGGGAGAAAAGGAAGAGAAAGGAGGAGAAAGAAAAGAGAGTGAGTGTAAAGAGGAAAAGAGAGAACAGAAAGAAGAAAGAAGAAGAGAAAGAGAGAGAAGGGAAGAAGAACGGGAAAGAACAGAGAGAGAAAAGAAAGAAGAGACAAGAAAAAGAGAGGAAGGAAAGGAGAAGACAGAAAGAAAGGGGAAAGGAAAGAGAAGAAAAGAGAGATGAAGAGGAGAGAAGAGAAGGAGATAAAGAGATATAAGAGAAGAAAGAGAAAGAGAGAAGAGAGAAGAGGAGAAGAGAAGAAAAAGAAAGGAGAGAAGAGAAAGATGAAAGAGGTATGGATAGAAAAGAGGAGGAAGAGAAAGAGAAATGAAAGGGAGAAAGGAAGAAAGAAGAAAGAAAGGGGAAGGAAAATAGAAAAAGGTAGAGAGAATAGAACAGAAAAGAAGAAAAGAAAGAAGAGAAAGAGGGGAAAGTAAAAGAAGGGGGGGGGGGGGGGGGGAGAAAAGGGTGGAGGAGGAGAGGAAAGGGTTTAGAAAAGGGAACAAGAAAGGAAAGGAGAAAGAAAGAGAGGGATAAAGGAAAGAAAAGAGGAGAGAGGCAAAGAGAGGAGGAGAAGAAAGAAGAGGAATAGAAAGGGATAAGAGAAGAAGAAGAGAGAGAAGAGGAGAAGAAAGAAAAGAGAAAGGAAAGGTAGGAAGAACAGAGGAAGAGGAAAGATGAAAGAGAGAGGAGAAGGAAAGAAAAAGAAAGAAGAAGGGAGAGAGCGAAGGAAGAAGAAAAGAAAGAGGAAAGGAAAGAGAAAAAGGAAGATGAAAGAAGAGGGAAGAAAGAGAAAGAGAGAGAAGAGAGGAAAAATAGAAGAGAGGACAGGGCAGAGGAGAAGAATAGGGAAGAGGAGAGGAGGAGAGAGAAAGAGAAAGAAATAAAGACAAGAAGAAAGGGGAGAAAAGGAAAGAAAAAAGAAGAGGAAGGAAAGAGATAGAGAGAGAAAGAAAGGAGAAGAAAGAAAGGAAAATGAGAAGGGGAGAGAGGGAGAAAGGGGAAGAAGAAAGAAAGGGAAAAGAGAGAGAAAGAAAAAGGATAGAGGAGAGGAGAGGAGAGGAAAGGAATGAGAAAGGAAAGAGAGGGGAGAAGAAAAGGGGGGGGAGAAAAAGAAAGAAAGATGGAGGAAAAAGAAATGAGAAGAATTGGTAGGAGAAGAAAGGAGAAAAGAGAAAAAGAAAGAGAAGGAAAAGGAAAGAAAGAAGAAAGAAGAAAGGAAAAGAAAAGAAAAGAGAGGGAAAAGGAAACAGAAAGGAGGAAAAAGAGAAGGAGAGGAAGAGAGGAGGAGAGAAAAGAGGAAAGAAAGAAGAGAAAGAGGGAAAGGGGAGAGGGAGGGAGAAAAAGAAGGAGGAGGAAAGATGGAAAGAAATGGAAAGAGAGGAGAGAGGGGAAAGGAGGAAAGGGGAAGAAGGAAAGAAAGAAGAAAAGGAAGAGAGGAAGAAAGAAGAAAGATGGAAAGAGAGGAGACGAGAAAGAAAGGAGAGGAGAAGAAGAGAACAGAGAAGGAAGAAAGGAGAAGAAGGACAGAAGAAAGAGGGAAGAAGAAGAAGAAGGAGGAGAAAGGGGAAAGAAAAGGAAGCTAGAAAAGAAATAGGAGAAGAAAGAAGAAAGGTAGAAAGGTAGAGAAGAAGGAGAAGAGAAAGAAAGAGAAAAGAAAGAAATGTGAAAGGAGAAAGAGAAGGGAGAGAGAATAGAGAGGACGGGAAGAAGAGAGAGTAGAAGAAGAAAAGAGAAGGGAGAAAGAGAAGAAAGAAAGAGAGGAAAGAAAGAAAGAGAGAGAAAGAGGAAGGAGAGAAGAAAGAGAAAGGAAAGAGAAGGGGGAGAACGGGGAAAGAGAGGGAAAGAGAAGGGAAAGAGAAAGAAGACAGAAAGATAGGGAGGAAAGAGAGAGGGTGGAGATGGAAAGAGATAGAGAAGAAGAGAGAAGAAAGAGGAAAGAAGAGGAAAGGAAAAGAGAGGGGGAGAAAGGAGAAAGAGAAGAGAAGAAAGGAAGAGAGAGAAAGAAAGAAAAGGAAGAGAAAGAGAAGGAAAGAAAGAAAAAGGAAAGAGGAAGAAAAGGAGGGAAAGAGAAGAGAGAAAGAAAAGAGAGGGAAGAAGAAAGGTAGAAAGAAGAAGAGGGGAGAGAGAAAAGAGAAGAGGAGAAGGGAAAGAGGAAAAGAAAGAGGAGAGGGAGGAAGGAAAGAAAGATGAAAGAGAGAAGAAGGAGAAAGAGAGGGACAGAGAGACGAAGGAGAAAGGGAGGAAAGAGAGAGAAAAAGAGAAAGAGAGGAAGGAGAAAAGGAGCGGAGAGAAAGAAAGAAGAGAAAGAGAAAAGGAAAGAAGACAGGAGAAGAAAGAGAGAGAGAAAGAAAGAAGAAAGAAAGAAGAATGAAAGACGAAAGGTAGGAAAAGGAAAGAGGAACGAGAAGGAGGAAAGAAAGAGAGAAAGAAAGAAAGAGGGAGGGAAAAGAGAAAGAGAAAGAAAGAAAGAAAAGAAAGGAGAAAAAGAGGAGGAAGAAAGAGAAAGAGAAAGAAAGGAAAGAGAAGAAAGAGAGAAAGGGAGAAGAGGGGAAGAAGAGATAAGAAAGAAAGAGAATAGAAGAGTGGAGAGAAAGAAGAGAAAGGAGAGAGTGAAAGAGGAAAGAAAAAAAGGAGGGAAAGGTAGAAATGGGAAGGAGGAGAGAAAAGGAGGAGGAAGGAGAAAAAGAAGAAGGAAAGGAAGGAATAGAGAAAAGAAGGAGAATTGTAGAGGAAGGAAGGAGGAAAGGAGAGGAAGAAAAGAGAGAGAAAGAAGAGAGAGAAAGGAAAGAGGAAGGAAGAAAGGGAAGGAAGAGAAAGAGAAAGAGGAAAACGAAGAGGAAGAAAAGGAGAAAAATGGAGAAAAGGAGTGGGGGGGGGGGGGGGGGTTGGGGGAATAGAGAGAGTAGAGAGGGAAGAGAGAGGAGGGATAGAGAGAGAGAAAGAGGAGAAAGAAAAGAAGGACATTTGAAGGAAGAGAAAGAAAGAAAGAGGAAAGAAGACGGAAAGAGAGAGGGAAGAGAAGAAACGAAGGAGGAAGAAGAGAGAAAGAGAAAGGAGGAAAAGAAAGAAGAAAGAAGGGGAAAGAAGGAAAGAGGAGAAAAAGAAAGAAAGAAAAGAGGAGGAAAGAAGGGAAAGAGAAATTGAGAAAGAGGAGATGAATGAAGGTAAGAAAGAAAGAGAGGAAGAAAGAGAATAGACAAGAGGAGAGAAAGAAAGGGGAAGAGAAGAAGGAAGAAAAATGAAGAAAGAAAGATAGGAAAGAAGAGGAAGATAGGAGAAAAGAAAGAAGAGGACAGGGGGAGAAATTGCGAGAAGAGAAAGGGAGGGAAGAGAACAAGGGGATCGGAAGGAAAGGTCTAGAAAGAAGAGAAGAAATGAAAGAAAGGAAAAGAAGAGAGAAAGAGTAAGAAGAAGTAGAGGAGAAGAAGAAGGAGAGAAGGGGAGAAAGGAAGCGGGAGAGGGAGAAGAGGGAGAGGAAAGGTAGAAATTGAAAGAGGAAAAAGGAAAGAAGGGGGAAGAGAAAGAGGAAGAGAATAGGAGAAAAGGAAAGAAAGAGCGAAGAAAGAGAAAGAAAGAAAGAGAGAAGAGGGAGAGAGAGAGAGAGAGAAAGAGAGAGAGAAGAGAGGAGGAGAGAGAGAAGAGAGGAGAGGAGGAGAGAGGAGAGGAGAAAGAGAAAGGAAAGAGAGAGAGAAGGGAGAGAAGAAAGAAGAGAAAGAAGAAAGTTAAGAAAGAGAGGATGGAGAAAGAGAAAAAGAGAAGAAGGAGAGGAGGAAGAGAGAGGAAGGGGAGGTAAAGGAGGGAGGGGAAAAGAGAGAAGAAGAGGGAAAAGAGGAAAAAGAAAAGGAAAGAGGAAGAAAGTGTGAAGAGAGAAAGAGAAAAAGGAGCGGAAAGAAGAGAGGAAGGAAAGAGAAAAGAGAAGAAGAAAGAGATTTAAAGAAACGAGAAAGGTAGAGAAGGAGAGAAGAGAGAAGAAAGGAGAGAAAGGAAAAAGAGAAAGAAAAGAGGACGAATAAGAACGAGGAGAGAGAGAAGGAAGGGAAAGAGAAGAAGAGAAAGAAGAAAGGAGATAAAGAAAAGGGAGGAAACGAAGAAAGAGAAAGATAGAAGAAGAGAGGAGAATAGAAGAAGAAAGAGAAGAAAAGGGAAAGAAAGAAGATATGAAAGAAGAAAAGAGAGAAAGAGGGAAAAGGAAGGAGACAGAGAGAGAGAAAGAGGGAGAAAGGAGATATAGAAGAAGAGAAGAAAGGAGAGAAAGAAGAAGGGAAGAAAGATAGAGGAAAGAGAGAAGAAGAGGAAAGAAAGTAGAAGAACAGGAGGAAAGGAAGGAGAAATATGGAGGGAAAAAGAGAGAGAAGAGAGGGGAAGAGAGGAAGAAGAGATAGGGAGGAGAAAAGAAGAAGAGAAGGAGAAAGGGAAAAGAAGAGAGAAAAAGGAGAAAAGAAGAAAGGAGGAACGAGAGGGAGAGAAAGATAAGAAAGAGGAGAAGAGAGAAAGAAAGAAGAGAAGAAAAGGAGAGGGAGAAGTAGAGAAAGGTTAAGAAGGAAGAAATAAAGAAAGAGAAAGGACAGAGGAAGGAGAAAAGAACAGCGAGAAAAAGAGCAAGAAAGAAAAGGAAAGAGAAAGAAAGAGAGACGAAAAGGATAGGGGAAAAGGAAAGGGAAGGAAGAAAGGGAAATGGAGAACGAAAGGTAGAGGAGAAAGAAAGAAAGAAAGGGAAAAGGATAAGAAAGAAAGAAGAGAATAGGAAGAGAAAGAAAGAGAAAGAGAAAGAAGAAAGAGAGAAGAGAGAAAGAAAGAAATAGGAGGAAAGAAAGAAGAAAGAAAAGAAAGAGATTGAGGAGAAAGAAGAGAGGAAAAGAGAGGAGAAAGAAGGAAAGGTAGATAGGAAAGGAGAGAGAAGAGAAGAGGGGGAAAAGAGGACAGGGAGGAAGGGAAAGGAAGAGGATGGGGAAAAGGGAGGAAGAATAGCAAGAGGAGAGGGAGAGGAGAAAGGAAGAAAGAGAGGAAGAAAGAAAGAAAGAGAGAAGAAAGGAGAAGAAAGGAAGAAAAGAGAGAAAATGAATGAGGAGGGAGAGGAAAGGAGGAGGGAAAGGAAGGAAAGGAGGAGAAGGAGGAGAAGAGAAGGGGCAGAGAAAAAGAACAGAGATATGTAAACGAAAGAGGAAGAGTATAGAAGAAAGGAAGGAAGAAGAGAAAGGAAGAGAGAGAATAGGAGGAGAAGAGAAAGTATGAGAAAGAGAGAAAAAGGAAAAAAGAGAGAGAGATACAAAAGAAAGAAGTAGGGAAGAAGAGAAAAGGAAGAAAGAAAGAAGAAGAGAAGGAGAAGAACAGAAAGCTAGAGGAGAGAGGAGAGTAGGAGAGCGGAGAAAGAAGGAAAGAGAAAGAGAAGAGAGAGAGAATGAGAACAGATAGAAAGAAGAAAGAGAAAAAGAGGAAAAGAAAGATGAGAAAGAAAGAGAAAGAGAAAGAGAAATGAGAGAAGAGGGATGAGGAAAGAAAGAGAAAGTAGAGAAGAGAGAAAGAGGAGAGAAGAGAGAGAGGGGAAGAAAGGGGAAAGAGGAAGAAAGGAAAGAAGAAAGAGAGAAGAAAGAAGAAGGAGAAGGAGGGGAGACGAAGAGAAAGAAGAAAGAAGAAGAAGAAAGAGAAAGGAGAGGAGAAGAGAGAGAAGAAAGAAAGAAGAGAAAGAGAAGAGGAAGAGAGAAAGAGAAGAGAAATAGAAAGGAAGAGAAAGCAGAGAAGAAGGAGAAAAGAGAGAAAGAAAGAGAGAAAAAGAGAAAGGAGAAAGAGGAGGAAAAGAGAAGGAAGAGGAATGGAAGAGAGAAAGAACAGAAGAAAAGAGAAGAGAGAAAGGAAAGAGGAGAAAGACAGAAGAAGAGGGAGAAAGAAGAAAGTAGAGAAAAGGTAGGAAAAAAAAGAAGAAAGAAGAACGAGAGAGAAAGGAAATAAGCGCAGAAGAGAGAGAAGGAGGAAGAAGAGAAGAAAAGAAAAGAGTGAGAAAGAAAGAGGAAGAAAGAAGAGGAAGAGAAAGAAAGGAAAGAGGAAAGGAGAGAAGAAGAAGAAGGAGAAAGAAAGAGAAAAGGGAAAGGAGAGAAGAAAGAAGAAATAGGGAGGGAAGAGAAAGCAGAAAGAAAGAGAAGAGAGAAAGAAAGGGAAAAGAGAAGAAAGAAAGAATAGAGAAAAGAAAGACAGAGGCAAGAAAGAGAGAAGAAGAGAAGAAGAAAAAGGAAAGAAAGGAAAGCAGAAGAGAAAGAATGAGGAAAGAGAGAGAGAAAGAAAGAGAAAGAAGAAGAAGAAAAAAGAAGGAAGAGAGAAAGAAAGAAGAAGAAATGAAGAATAGAAAGAGGAGGGGAGAAGAAAGAGAAAGAAGAGAAAGAGAAGAAAGAGAGAAAGAAGAAAGAAAGAGAAGAAGGAAAGAGAGAAAGAGAAAGAAAGAAGGGGGAAAAAAAAAAAAAGGAGAAAGAAAAGAAAGGTAAGAAGAAAGGAAAGGTAGAAGATGAGAAAGAAGAGAAGAGAAAGGAGAAGAAAGCAGAAAGAGAGAGAAGATAGAAGAGAAGAGAAAGGAAAAGAGAGAAAAGAGGAAAGAAGGGAGAGGAAAAGAGGAAAAGAAGGAAGAGAGAAAGAAGAAAGAAAGGAGAAGAGAGAAAGAAAGGTAAGAAGAGAAGGAGGAAAGAGAAGAAAGAGACAGAGGAGGGGAGGGAAGGAGGAGAAAGGAGGAAAGGAAAGAAGAGAAAGAGAAGAAGAAACGGTAGAGAAATATGGAGAAAGAGGAAGAAAGAAGAAGAGGAAAAGAGAGAAAGAGAAGAACAGAAGAGAGGAAAGAGAAGAAGAGAGAAGATAAGAAAGATAGAGAAGGTGGAGGGAAAAAGGAGGGGAAATAGAGAGAGGAAGAAAGGTAGAAGAGAGGAAGAGAGGAAGAGTAAGAAAGAGAGAAAGACGGAGAAAGGAAAGAAGAGAAAAGAAAGGAGGAAAGGTAGAAAGAGAAGGAGAAAAGAAGGCAAGAGAGAAGAGAGAAGAGGAGAGAAAGAGAGGAAGAAAGAGAGGAAGAGAGAGGAGAGAAGAGAGGAGAGAAGAGACAGCCCCACTGTAGAAGAGAGAAGAGAAAGAGAGAGAGTCAGAGAGAGCAGAATGAGGCCAGAGAGAGAGAGATGAGAGAGAAGAGAGGTAGAAGAGAGAGAAAGAAGAACAGAGAAAAGAGGAAAAAGAAAGAGAAAGGGAGAAGAAAGTAGAAGGAGAAGGGGAGAAAGGAGAGAGAGAGAAGATGAAGGAAGGAGAGGAGAGAGAGAAAGAGAGAAAAGGAGAAAAGAAAGAATAGACGAAAAGGGAGGGAAGAGAGAATAGAAAGAGAAAGAAAGAAGGAAGAGGATAGGAAGGGAAGGAAGAGGAAAAAAAAACAAGAAAGAAGAAAGAAAAGGAAGGAGAACGGTAAGAAAGGTAGAGATGCAGAAGAGAAGGAGGAAGGAAGGGAAAAGAGAAAGGAGGAAGAAAAGGAAAGAAGAGCAGATGGAGAAGAGAGTAGAAAGAAAAGAAGAGTAAGGAAAAGAGAAGGAGAAAAGATAAGACAGAGAAAGAAAGAGAAGAAAGAAAGAAAGAAAGAAAGAAAGAAGCAGAGAAGAAGAGAAAGAAAATGAGAGAGGCAAAGAGGAGGGGAAAGGTAAAGGAAAGAAAGAGGAAGAGAAGGAGGAGAGAAGAAAGGAAAGAGAAGAAAAGAAGAAAGACAGAAAGCCAGAGAAAGAGAAAAGAAAGAGAGAGGAAAGAAGGAAGAGAAAAGGGGGAGGAAGGGAAAAGGAAAGAAAGAAAAGAGAGAAAATGAAAGAGTGAAGAAGAAGAGATAAAGAATCGAAAGAAGAGAAAGAGAGAGAAGAGAAAAGTAGGAAGAAAAAGAGAAGAGAGAAGGAGCAAAGACGAGAGAATAGAAAAGGGAGAGAATGAGAGGAGAGAAGAGAAAGTAAGAGAGAAAGAAAGAGAAGAGAAAAGAAAGAAATGAGAGAGGGAAAGAATGAAAAAGAAAAGGAGAGAGAGAGAGAAAGAAAGAGAAAGAAGAGAGGAAAAAAGAAAGAGAGAGAGGAAAAGGAATAGAAAGAAAGGAAAGAAAGAGGAAAGGTAGAAAAGAAACGGAAAGAGGGGAGAAGGAGAAAGAAGAAGAAAAGAGAGAAAGGAAAGGAAGAGAGGAAGAGAGAGAGGAAGAAGAGGGAAAAGAGAAAGAAAAAGGAAGTAAAGAGAAAGAAGGAGAAAGAAGAGAAAGAAATGAGGAAGAGAGAGGCAGGAAAGAGAAAGAAAATAGAAGTAAAGAAAGGAAAGAGTAGAGAAAGAGGAAAGAAAAGAAAAAGAGAAAGAAGAAAGAGAGAAAGATGAGAAAGAGAAGAAAAGAAAGAGACGGAGGAGAAAGGAGAAAAGCAAGGAGAAGAGAAAGACGAAGAGAGAAGAGAGGAGAAGAGAAAAACAGAGAAGAAAGAAGAGAAAGAAAAGGGAGTAGAAAGGAAGAGAGAGAGAAAGGAAAGAAAAGAAAGAGAAGAAAGATGCGAAATGAAGAGAAGAAAGAAAACGAATAAGAAGAAAGATGAGAACACGAGAAGAAATAGAAAAGAAAGAGAAAAGAAAGAAGAGAAAGGTAAGAGAGGAAAAAGAAAGAGAGAGAAGAAGGGAAGAAAGAAGAGAGAGGAGAAGAAGAAACAGAAAGAGTAGAAGGAGAAAAGAAAGAGAATGAGAAGCAGGGAAAAGAGAAAGAGTAGAAGAAAGGAATAGGGAGAAGAGAAAAGAGAGAAAAGGAAAAGAAAAGAAAAGAGAAAGGAGGAAGAAGAGAAAAGGAGAAAGTAGAAGAAAGGAAAAGAAGGAAAGAAAAAGAAAGAAAAGAAGAAGAAAGAAAGATAGAAAGAAGGATAGAAGAGAAGAAAGCGATGAGAGATGAGAAAAAGAGAAGAGAAGAAAGGAGAGAAGAACGGTAGAGAGAAAGAAGAGAAGAAGGAGAAAGAGAAGAAAGAAAAGAAGAAAGAGGAGTGTAGAAGAGAAAGAGGAGAAAGAAAAGAAAAAGAAAGAGAGAGGAATAGGAGAGGAGAAAGAAAGAAGAAAGAAAGAAGGAAAGAGAAGAGAGAAAGAAGCAAGAAGAGAATAAGAAGAAAGGAGGAGAAAGAAGAGAAAGAGAAAGAGAGAAGGAAAGAAGAGAAAGAAGGAACAGAAAGAAAGAGATGAAGAGAGTAGATAGAAGAAGAGAGAGAAAGAGGGAAGGAGTCAAGGGAGTAGGAAAGAAAGGGGAGAACAGAAGAGCGAGAAGAGAGAAAGAAGAAAGAAATAGAAAGAAGGACGAAAGAGAGAGAAGAGAAAGAGGAAGGAAGAGAAGGAAGGAAGGAAGAAGAAAGGAAGAGAAAGAGAAAAGAATTAGAGAGAGAAGAAAAGATAGGGAGAACGGAGAAAGGTAGAAGATAGAAAAGATAGAGAGAGCAAGGAGGAGAAAGTAGAACGCAGAAGAAAAAGAGAAAGGAGAGAAAGAGAAAGAGAGAAAGAGAAGAAAGAGAAAGAAAGAAAGAGAGAGTAGAGAGATAGAAGAAGAAGAAGAGAGAGAGAGAGAAGAAGAGAGCGAGAGAGAGATAAAGAGAGAGAGAAAGGAAAGAAAGAAGAAGGAAAGAAGAAGAGAGGAGAGAAGAAAGGTAGAGTAAGAAAGGTAGATGAAGAAGAATTAAGAAAGGTAGTTTAGAAAAAGAAAAGAAAGAAAGAAGAGAAGAGGAAGAGAGAGAAAGAAAGAGAAAGAGAACAAGTAGAGAGGAAAGAGTAGATAAGAGGGAAAGGGGGGACAAGAGAAAGAGGGAGAGAAAGAGAAAGAAGACAGAGAAAGGTAGAGGGAAGGAGAGATGGTGGGAAAGGTAGATGGGAAGGAGAGAGGGGGAGAGGTAGATGGGAAGGAGAGATGGGGGAGAAAGGTAGATGGGAAGGAGAGAGGGGGGAGAAGGTAGATGGAAGGAGAGATAGGGGGAGAGGTAGAATGGGAAGGAGAGAGGGGGGAAGGGAAAGTAGATGGGAAGGAGAGATGGGGGAGAAAGGTAGATGGGAAGGAGAGAGGGGGAGAGGTAGATGGGAAGGAGAGAGGGGGAGAGGTAGATGGGAAGGAGAGATGGGGAGAGGTAGATGGGAAGGTGAGAGGAGGGAGAAAGGTAGATGGGAAGGAGAGGGGGAGAGGTAGAGGGGAAGGAGAGATGGGGAGAGTAGATGGGAAGAGAGCGGTGGGAGAAAGGTAGGATGGGAAGGAGAGAGGGGGGAGAAGGTAGATGGAGAAGGAGAGATGAGGGAGAAAGGTAGATGGAAGGAGAGAGGGGGAGAAGGTAGATGGGAAGGAGAGGAGGGGGGAAGAAAGGTAGATGGGAAGGAGAGATGGGGGATGAGAAGGTAGATGGGAAGGAGAGAGGGGGAGAGGTAGATGGGAAGGAGAGAGGGGGGAGAGGTAGATGGGGAAGAGAGATGGGGGAGAGGTAGATGGGAAGGAGAGAGGGGGGAGAAAGGTAGATGGGAAGGAGAGAGGGGAGAAAGGTAGATGGGAAGGAGAGAGGGGGAGAAAGGTAGATGGGAAGGAGAAGAGGGGGAGAAAGGTAGATGGGAAGGAGAGATGGGGGAGAAAGGTAGATGGGAAGGAGAGATGGGGGAGAGGTAGATGGGAAGGAGAGAGGGGGAGAAGGTAGATGGGAAGGAGAGAGGGGGAGAAAGGAGATGGGAAGGAGAGAGGGGGGAGAAAGGTAGTGGAAGGAGAGATGGGGGAGAAAGGAGATGGGAAGGAGAGATGGGGGAGAGGTAGATGGGAAGGAGAGAGAGATGGGGGAGAGAAGTAGATGGGAAGAGAGATGGGGGAGAAAGGTAGATGGGAAGGAGAGAGGGGGGGAGAAAGGTAGATGGAAGGAAAGAGAGAGAGGTGGAGAAAGGTAGATGGGAAGGAGAGAGGGGGGGGAAAGGTAGATGGGAAGGAGAGATGGGGGAGAGGTAGATGGGAAGGAGAGAGGGGGGAGAGGTAGATGGGAAGGAGAGAGGGGGGAGAAAGGTAGATGGGAAGGAGAGATGGGGAGGGAGAGGTAGAGGGAAGGAGAGAGGGGGGAGAGGTAGATGGAAGGAGAGATGGGGGAGAAAGGTAGATGGGAAGGAGAGAGGGGGGATGAGAGATGGGAAGGAGAGAGGGGGAGAAAGGTAGATGGGAGGAGAGATGGGGGAGAAAGGTAGATGGGAAGGAGAGAGGGGGAAGGTAGATGGGAAGGAGAGAGGGGGAGAGGTAGATGGGAAGGAGAGATGGGGGGAGAGGTAGATGGAAGAGTGAGAGGGGGGAGAAAGATGGATGGGAGGAGAGATGGGGGGGAGGTAGTGGGAAGGAGAGTGGGAGAAAGTGGGGAAGGAGAGGGGGGGGAGAGGTAGATGGGAAGGAGAGATGGGGAGAAAGGTAGATGGGAAGGAGAGAGGGGGGAGAGGTAGATGGAAGAGAGATGGGGTGAGAAAGGTAATGGGAAAGGAGAGAGGGTGAGAAAGGTAGATGGGAAGGAGAGAGGGGGAGAAAGGTAGATGGGAAGGAAGGATGGGGGAGAAAGGTAGATTGGAAGGAGGAGGGGGAGAATAGGTAGATGGGAAGGAGAGAGGGGGAGAAAGGTAGATGGGAAGGAGAGAGGGGGAGGAAAGGGAGTAGATGGGAGGAGAGAGGGGGAGAAAGGTAGAGGGAAGGAGAGATGGGGGAGAAAGGTAGATGGGAAGGAGAGAGGGGGAGAAAGGTAGATGGGAAGGAGAGATGGGGGAGAGGTAGATGGGAAGGAGAGAGGGGGAGAGTAGATGGGAAGGAGAGATGGGGGAGAAGGTAGAGGAAGGAAGAGAGGGGGAGAAAGGCTAGATGGGAAGGAGAGATGGGGGAGAAAGGTAGATGGAAGGAGAGAGGGGGGGGGAAAGGTAGATGGGAAGGAGAGATGGGGAGAGGTAGATGGGAAGGAGAGGGGGGAGAGTAGATGGGAAGGAGAGGGGGGGAGAAAGGTAGATGGGAAGGAGAGATGGGAGAGGTAGGGGAAGGAGAGAGGGGGGAGAGGTAGATGGGAAGGAGAGATGGGGGAGAAAGGTAGATGGGAAGGAGAGAGGGGGGAGAGGTAGATGGGAAGGAGAGAGGGGGAGAAAGGTAGATGGGAAGGAGAGATGGGGGAGAAAGGTAGATGGGAAGGAGAGAGGGGGAGAGGTAGATGGGAAGGAGAGAGGGGGAGAGGGAGATGGAAGGAGAGAGGGGAGAGGTAGAGGGAAGGGAGAGGGGGGAGAAAGGTAGATGGGAAGGAGAGATGGGGGAGAGGTAGATGGGAAGGAGAGATGGGGGAGAAAGGTAGATGGGAAGGAGAGAGGGGGGAGAGGTAGATGGGAAGGAGAGATGGGGAGAAAGGTAGATGGGAAGGAGAGAGGGGGGGGGAAGGTAAGATGGGAAGGAGGAGGAGGATGGGAGAAAGGTAGATGGGAAGGAGAGAGGGGGGTGAGAAAGGTAGATGGGAAGAGAGAGGTGGGGGAGAGGTAGATGGGGAAGGAGAGAGGGGAGAAAGGTAGATGGGAAGTAAGGAGAGAGGGGAGAAAGTAGATGGGAAGGGAGAGAGGGAAAGAGAGATGGAGAGGTAGATGGGAAGGAGAGAGGGGGAGAGGTAGATGGAAGGGAGAGATGGGGGAGAGGTAGATGGGAAGGAGAGAGGGGGGAGAAAGGTAGGAGGGGAAGGAGAGATGGGGGAGAGGTAGATGGGAAGGAGAGAGGGGGGAGAGGTAGATGGGAAGGAGAGATGGGGGAGAAAGGTAGATGGGAAGGAGAAAGGGGGGGAAAGGTAGATGGGAAGGAGGAGAGAGGGGGGAAAGGTAGATGGAAGGAGAGATGGGGAGGAAAAGGGGGTAGGAGGGGAAGGAGAGATGGGGGAGAAAGGTAGATGGGAGAGGTAGATGGGAAGGAGAGAGGGGGGAGAGGTAGATGGGAAGGAGAGATGGGGGAGAGGTAGATGGGAAGGAGAGAGGGGGAGAAAGGTAGATGGAAAGAGAGATGGGGGAGAGGTAGATGGGAAGGAGAGAGGGGGGAGAGAGTAGATGGGAAGGAGAGATGGGGGAGAAGGTAGATGGAAGGAGAAGGGGGGAAAGGGATGGAAGGAGAGATGGGGGAGAAAGGTAGATGGGAAGGAGAGATGGGGGAGAGGTAGATGGGAAGGAGAGAGGGGGGAGAGGTAGATGGGAAGGAGAGATGGGGGAGAAAGGTATGGAGGAGAGAGGGGGAGAAAGGGAGGGAGGGGAGAGGGGAGAGTAGATGGGAAGGAGAGAGGGGGGAGAAAGGTAGATGGGAAGGAGAGAGGGGGAGAAAGGTAGATGGGAAGGAGAGGAGAGGGAGAGGGATGGAAGGAGAGAGGGGGAGAGGTAGATGGGAAGGAGAGATGGGGAGAGGTAGATGGGAAGGTGAGAGGAGGAGAAAGGTAGAGGGAAGGAGAGAGGGGAGAGGTAGATGGGAAGGAGAGATGGGGGAGAAAGGAGATGGGAGGAGAGAGGGGGAGAAAGGTAGATGGGAAGGAGAGAGGGGGGAGAAAGGTAGATGGAAGGAGAGAGAGGGAGAAAGTAGATGGGAAGGAGAGAGGGGGGGAAAGGAGATGGGAAGGAGAGGGGGGAGAAAGGTAGATGGGAAAGAGAGAGGGGGAGAAAGGTAGATGGGAAGGAGAGATGGGGGAGGGTAGATGGGAAGGAGAGAGGGGGAGGAGAGGTAGATGGGAAGGAAGTGGGGGAGAGGAGATGGGAGGAGAAAGGTGGGAGAGGTAGGGAAGGAGAGAGGGGGGAGAAAGGTGATGGAAGGAGAGAGGGGGAGAGGTAGATGGGAAGAGAGAGGGGGGAGGGTAGATGGGAAGGAGAGATGGGGGAGAAAGTAGATTGGAAGGAGAGATGGGGAGAAAGGTAGATGGAGAGGTAGATGGGAAGGAGAGAGGGGGAGAGGTAGATGGAAGGAGAGATGGGGGAGAGGTAGATGGGAAGGAGAGAGGGGGGAAGAAAGGTAGATGGGAAGGAGAGATGGGGGAGAGGTAGATGGGAAGGAGAGAGGGGGGAGAGGTAGATGGGAAGGAGAGATGGGGAGAAAGGTAGATGGGAAGGAGGAGAGGGGGAGAGGTAGATGGGAAGGAGAGAGGGGGAGAAAGGTAGATGGAAGGAGAGATGGGGGAGAAAGGTAGATGGGAAGGAGAGAGGGGGGAGAAAGGTAGATGGGAAGGAGAGAGGGGGAGATAGATGGAAGGAGAGATGGGGGAGAGGTAGATGGAAGGAGGGGGGGGGGAGAAAGGTAGATGGGAAGGAGAGATGGGGGAGAAAGGTAGATGGGAAGGAGAGAGGGGGAGAAAGGTAGATGGGAAGGAGAGATGGGGGAGAAAGGTAGATGGGAAGGAGAGATGGGGGAGAAAGGTAGATGGGAAGGAGAGAGGGGGGAGAAAGGTAGATGGGAAGGAGAGATGGGGAGAAAGGTAGATGGGAAGGAGAGAGGGGGGGGAAAGGTAGATGGGAAGGAGAGATGGGGGAGAGGTAGATGGGAAGGAGAGAGGGGGAGAAAGGTAGATGGGAGGAGAGATGGGGGAGAGAAAGGTAGATGGGAAGGAGAGATGGGGAGAAAGTAGATGGGAAGGAGAGATGGGGAGAAAGGTAGATGGAGGAGAGAGGAGAGAGGGGGAGAAAGGTAGATGGGAAGAGAGAGAGGGGTGAGGAAAGGTAGATGGGAAGATAGATGGGGAGAGTAGAGGGAAGGAGAGAGGGGGAGAAAGGTAGATGGGAAGGAGAGATGGGGAGAGTAGATGGGAAGGAGAGATGGGGAGAGGTAGATGGGAAGGAGAGAGGGGGGAGAAAGGAGATGGGAAGGAGAGATGGGGGAGAGGTAGATGGGAAGGAGAGATGGGGAGAGGTAGATGGGAAGGTGAGAGGGGGAGAAGGTAGATGGGAAGGAGAGATGGGGAGAAAGGTAGATGGGAAGGGAGGAGGGGGAGAAAGGTAGATGGGAAGGAGAGATGGGGGAGAGGTAGATGGGAAGGAGAGAGGGGGGGGAGAAAGGTAGATGGGAAGGGAGAGAGGGGGAGAAAGGTAGATGGGAAGGAGAGAGGGGGAGAACGGTAGATGGGAAGGAGAGATGGGGAGAGGTAGATGGGAAGGAGAGAGGGGGGAGAAAGGTAGATGGGAAGGAGAGATGGGGGAGAAAGTAGAGTGGGAGGAGAGATGGGGGAGAAAGGTAGATGGGAAGGAGAGATGGGGAGAAAGGTAGATGGGAAGGAGAGAGGGGAGAAAAGGTAGATGGGAAGAGAGAGAGGGGGAGAAAGGTAGATGGGAAGGAAGAGGGGGGAGAGGTAGATGGGAAGGGAGAGATGGGGAGAAAGTAGATGGGAAGGAGAGATGGGGAGAGGTAGATGGGAAGGAAGAGATGGGGGGAGAGGTAGATGGGAAGGAGAGAGGGGAGAAAGGTAGATGGGAAGGAGAGAGGGGGGAGAAAGGTAGATGGGAAGGAGAGATGGGGGAGAGTAGATGGAAGGAAGAGAGGGGGGGAAGTAGATGGGAAGGAGAGATGGGGGAGAGGTAGTGGAAGGAGAGAGGGGGAAGAGTAGATGGGAAGGAGAGAGGGGGAGAGTAGATGGGAAGGAGAGAGGGGGAGAAAGGTAGATGGGAAGGAGAGATGGGGGAGAGGTAGATGGGAAGAGGAGGGGGGAGAGGTAGATGGGAAGGAGAGATGGGGGAGAAAGGTAGATGGGAAGGAGAGAGGGGGGAGAAAGGTAGATGGGAAGGAGAGAAGGGGGAGAGGTAGATGGGAAGGAGAGAGGGGGGAGAAAGGTAGATGGGAAGGAGAGATGGGGGAGAAAGGTAGATGGGAAGGAGAGAGGGGGAGAGGTAGATGGGAAGGAGAGAGGGGGAGAGGTAGATGGGAAGGAGGAGAGGGGAGAGGTAGATGGGAAGGTGAGAGGAGAGAAAGGTAGATGGGAAGGAGAGATGGGGGAGGTAGATGGAAGGGAGAGAGAGAGGGGGAGAGGGAGAAGGTAGATGGGAAGGAGAGAGGGGGGAGAAAGGTAGATTGGAAGGAGAGATGGGGGAGAGGTAGATGGGAAGGAGAGAGGGGGAGAGAAGTAGATGGGGAAGAGAGATGGGGGAGAAATTTAGATGGGAAGGAGAGATGGGGGAGAAGGTAGATGGAAGGAGAGATGGGAAGGAGAGAGGGGGAGAGGTAGATGGGAAGGAGAGAGGGGGGGAAGAAAGGTAGATGGGAAGGAGAGAGGGGGGGAGAAAGGTAGATGGGAAGGAGAGAGGGGAGAAAAGGTAGATGGGAAGGAGAGAGGGGGAAGGAAGGTAGTGGGAAGGAGGGGGGAGAAAGGTAGATGGGAAGGAGAGAGGGGGGAGAAAGGTAGATGGGAAGGAGAGGATGGGGGAGAAAGGTAGATGGGAAGGAGAGATGGGGAGAGGTAGATGGGAAGGAGAGAGGGGGGAGAGGTAGATGGGAAGGAGAGATGGGGGAGAGGTAGATGGGAAGGAGAGAGGGGGGAGAGGTAGATGGGAAGGAGGAGAGTAGAGGGGGAGAAAGGTAAGATGGGAAGGAGAGAGGGGGGGAGAGGTAGATGGGAAGGAGAGATGGGGGAGAGGTAGATGGGAAGGAGAGAGGGGGGAGAGGTAGATGGGAAGGAGAGATGGGGGAGAAAGGTAGATGGGAAGGAGAGAGGGGGGGAAGGTAGATGGGAAGGAGAGAGGGGGAGAGGTAGATGGGAAGGAGAGAGGGGGGAGAAAGGTAGATGGGAAGGAGAGATGGGGAGAAAGGTAGATGGGAAGGAGAGGAGGGGGGGAGAGGTAGATGGGAAGAGAGATGGGGGAGAGAGTAGATGGGAAGGAGAGAGGGGAGAGGTAGATGGGAAGGTGAGAGGAGGGCGAAAGGTAGATGGAAGGAGAGGGGACAGGTAGAGGGAAGGAGAGAGGGGGGAGAAAAGGTAGAGGGGAAGGAGAGAGGGGGAGAAAGGTAGATGGGAAGGAGAGATGGGGGGAGAGTAGATGGGAAGGAGAGAGGGGGGAGAAAGGTAGATGGAAGGAGAGATGGGGGAGAAATTTAGATGGGATGAGAGATGGGGGGAGAGGTAGATGGGAAGGAGAGATGGGAAGGGAGAGAGGGGGAGAGGTAGATGGGAAGGAGAGAGGGGGGAGAAAGGTAGATGGGAAGGAGAGAGGGGGGAGAAAGGTAGATGGGAAGGAGAGAGGGGGGAGAAAGGTAGATGGGGAGGAGAGAGGGGGGAGAAAGGTAGATGGGAAGGAGAGAGGGGGGAGAAAGGTAGATGGAAGGAGAAGAGGGGGAGAAATGTAGATGGGAAGGAGAGATGGGGAGAAAGGTAGATGGGAAGGAGAGATGGGGGAGAGGTAGGATAGGGAGGGGGAGAGGGTAGATGGGAAGGAGAGATGGGGGAGAGGTAGATGGGAAGGAGAGAGGGGGAGAGGTAGATGGGAAGGAGAGAGGGGGGAGAAAGGTAGATGGGAAGGAGAGAGGGGGAGAGGTAGATGGGAAGGAGAGAGGGGGAGAGGTAGATGGGAAGGAGAGAGGGGGAGAGGTAGATGGGAAGGAGAGAGGGGGGAGAAAGGTAGATGGGAAGGAGAGATGGGGAGAGGTAGATGGGAAGGAGAGAGGGGGGAGAGGTAGATGGGAAGGAGAGATGGGGGAGAGGTAGATGGGAAGGAGAGAGGGGGGAGAAAGGTAGATGGGAAGGAGAGATGGGGGAGAGGTAGATGGGAAGGAGAGGCGGGGTGGATTTATGTTACATATTGGCAGCAGGGTAACTGCAATATAACATTTGCGTGTAGAGAGTACAGAAATCCATACAAATTTGTCAAGTTTGAGAAAAAGACCAAATTTGCTGTCCAACTTGACCAAGCTTACACATGTACCTCAAGGTCTTAAGGCTGGAATATACTGTTGCACAACCTTGACTGGTCCCGAGAACACGTTCTCAATTCTACGAGCTAAAGAACACAGAGAGCTAGCTAGCTACAAGGGATGTGCATAGCAAACAGATTCTAAGCCTGGTAAAAAAGAATTATACGGTACTATCTACAACAAGAAAATACCTTACACAGAGACACATTAAATGAAAGGTACATTTAACAGAGGCTTGGCAAAAGAATAAAGATAGCTAACTGCAAGAGATGCACATAGTAAGTAGACTCTAAGCCTTATAGAACATTAAAATACCACTAACGGATCTAGTCATAACATGTGGATGCTATTTGGGGTCCATTCAAATGCTGACCACAGTTTTGCAATTGCAAATTCAACCATTAATACCCCCCCTATAAATTCTGATCTAATGTTAGGTTAACCTACACCATGCAATATCAGCATCCCTAGTCCCCCTGCAGCTGTAGGCTCTCTGCCAGTCTTTCACTGTCAGCAGCGAGCCAAATGACAGTCTAACACCCCTAGGGCCTTCACCACATCCACTGCTCCTATAAAAAGTAGAGCCATGCTAAGTCAAATATGAGTTAATCAGAGTGCTGCTAAAATTAAACAAAATGGCCCCCGAGCTATGACAGGTTCTTCTGCTCTATGGAGTTATGCTCTACAGTATGTGACAGAGACTCCCTTTCCTTATCTCTCTCGTGACTTGACCGAGGACACAGTTCTTGGAATTGGTTGATGTTAAAGGAAGTGGGATTGAGACCGTTTTCGCGAAAGCAGGGAACACATAGCTAGCAGTGGGCTAGCTATGTGGTAGAAGCATTGTTGTTGTTTTCCTTTCTGCATGCTTTATGAAAGCTGTTCTACATTAAATATTTACGCTGAGAGTTAATTAGCGGCGCTGGGAACGACTCCTCTGGAGTCGCTTAGGACAGACTTCCTCTTAATTACCTCCATTGCTCCAAACACAGGGAACGCCGGGCTGTCCCTATAGCGACCGAGTCACTCGATATACCAGTAGCTTCTGCAGCCAGCAACTGCAGCTTTGCCATGCCATCACAAAGCTGTTCAACATATAAATAGAGGGAATGTTTTCAGTTTGATGTGCCAGGCAGCCAGGTGTAATTGAAACCTACCATATGTCTCAGTATACATACTTACTCACTACTTAGTATGCATAGCATGTCCGTTACTTCATACTATAGGCTTATATCATCATGTCTTCCAGTATGGCTGAGTTTACACAGGCAGGCATAACTTTGATCTTTTAATCCACTAATTGGTCTTTTGACCAGTGACAGAAGATATTTTCACATCAGATCTTTTACCAAGCTGATCGTATTGGTCAAAAGACCAATTATTTTATTTATTTTTTTACGGAGTCTGAATGTTCAGACTTGTCAATTGGTATAACAACTGTACAAAAACTAAAAAATTTACAATTTCGAACAAGCTGCCTCAGTAATTTATATATCCTCTGAGAGGCTGAGCAAGAGGAAAACATTTCCCTCAAGCTTTGTTACCTGTATTAATTCTCTCAACATGTGTCAATTCAGATTCATTACAGGCTGGCTAGTGTTTAATGGAAATCTACCCAATGTCAACCCCCCCCCCCACCACCCTCTCCTCTCTCCTCTCTTCTCCACATCCAAAGAAAAAGGCGGGAGTAGGCTTGATTTATGGGAGGTAAATGAAATAGTTTAAAGAGCATTCTGCCTCCCGCATAGCAATAATGTCCTCCTTTTGCTTTCTGTCAGAATGTAATTTTCCAAAATGGTCAGATCTGGGCGCTAAATTCCAAGTCTGCCATTAATCACAGTATTTGATTATGACACACACCTTCCCTGGAATTGCGCTGGGCGGATAGTGGAGGGGAAACAACGGTCGAGGTGCTGGGTAGCGAGTACTGAGTGAAAAATCCCTGGATCGCTTTTCCTCTCTCTCCCCTCTCCCTTCTCCGTCAGTGCTTTGGTTATTTTTTAAATGGCCTATTAGAGGAAATCACTGTCTGTTTGATCCGATCTGATATCAATATTTCATGTTTACTGTAAACAGGAAATGTAGACATATGGTTCCTCGTGTAACGTTATACAGAGCGGGCGGGAAGAGGTGGCCGGGATTTGTAATGAAAGAGAGATTCATCAAAACAAAGCGGTAGATTAACATAGAGGGAACAGAGAACGAAGGAGGGTGAAATGGGTGAGAAGAGGGGAGAGAGGGAGCAAGAGAGTTTTAGAGAAGGGGGAGATTTATTTGCGGCCAGTGGTGATTCGTGATCCTTATAACAAGTTTTTCTATGCTACAGTATGACATACTGAAGTAACGAGAAAAAAAGTGTTAAATCCCTAAATGAATAACACTTACATTTTACATTCGTCAATAGCCTCATCATCAGCCCTCATTGGTTTCTATCAACATCATTCTATACTTTGCTCAAACCAGAATGTTGAGGCATGTCCTGCCATCTACATTTATAAGACCATTAAAACCAGAATGTTGAGGTATGTCCTGCCATCTACATTTATAAGATCATTAAAACCAGAATGTTGAGGCATGTCCTGCCATCTACATTTATAAGACCATTAAAACCAGAATGTTGAGGTATGTCCTGCCATCTACATTTATAAGACCATTAAAACCAGAATGTTGAGGCATGTCCTGCCATCTACATTTATAAGATCATTAAAACCAGAATGTTGAGGTATGTCCTGCCATCTACATTTATAAGATCATTAAAACCAGAATGTTGAGGTATGTCCTGCCATCTACATTTATAAGACCATTAAAACCAGAATGTTGAGGCATGTCCTGCCATCTACATTTATAAGATCATTAAAACCAGAATGTTGAGGTATGTCCTGCCATCTACATTTATAAGACCATTAAAACCAGAATGTTGAGGTATGTCCTGCCATCTACATTTATAAGACCATTAAAACCAGAATGTTGAGGTATGTCCTGCCATCTACATTTATAAGATCATTAAAACCAGAATGTTGAGGCATGTCTTGCCATCTACATTTATAAGACCATTAAAACCAGAATGTTGAGGTATGTCCTGCCATCTACATTTATAAGACTACTGTAATCGGTTGGTAAGAGGCGATGCAAATTGTTGGGGATTTTGTTCTGTAATGGACAAGAAAGATTTATCAAATTCAAATAGCGTTGGTATGAATCAGCCTCCCTCTTGCTGTAATCCATATGCATACAACTTGAACTACTACTGTGGGGTCGGTAATTATTGACAACCTTCATAAAGATGAGCAAAAAAGACTGTATAGAATACATCATTAAAATACTGAGCTATTGTATGCTTACAAAAATTGAGAAATGATATTATTTTAAACTAATATAATTGCTCAGATAGTACATGAACACCTCATATGCCATAGCAAGAATATTTATAAATAATTGGAAATGAGCAACATTTTCTCTCAGACTCATTACAACATGTGTAGAATAGAATGAGATTATCTATAAAAGTGCTAATTCTTCTCTCTGCCACGTGGCAATATGGCAGGAAATGTGCTTTAAAACAGCAACAATTTCTCTCAGCATCGTGGCAAAATGTGTAAATGGCAGGAAATTAGCTTTACAAATGCTACATTCTCTCAGCCTCATTGCAAAATGTGTAAAATAGTATGAGATTGCCTATAAAACTGCACATATGTCTCTTTGCCCCATGGCAAAATGTGTAGATTTGTACGAAGCTGTTACACCCTCCCCCCCCCAAAAAAATCTGCAAAAATATATTATTCAAGCTGACCATAGCACAGGCTCCAATCCAAGTGCCAATGCCAGGCGTTTCCTTTTGTTGAATGACATGAAAATAGAGCTCTTTGGCCATGCACACCAGTGGTCGGTTTAACATCAAAAGAAATATGGAAATGCAGAAAAGATCCCCCTACCAATTGGAAAATATGGTGGTGGATATTTGATGTTATGGGGCTATTTTGCTTCCACTGGTCCTGGAGCCCTTGTTAAGGTCAACGGCATCATGACCTTTACCCAGAACCAGGAACTTTTAGCCAAAAAGCTGGTTGAAACTTGGCCACAAGTGGATCTTCTAGAAAGACAATAACCCAAAGCATACATGTAAATAAACCCATAAATATATAATTTACCACAAAATCAACATTTTGCAATGGCCATCTCAGTCTCCGGACATGAACCCCATAAAAAAAAAAGTGGTTTGAATTGAAGAGGGCAGTCCATAAACACAGACAAAGGATATCAAGGATCTGGAAATATTCTGCATGGAGGTATGGTCTAAGATACATTCCAATGTGTTCTCCAATCTCATAAAACATTTTAGATAAAGGCTCAGTGCCATTATCCTCACAAGGTGAGGTATTGAAATCATTTTGACCATTATATTTGTGAAAACAAAATAAATTACTTGTTAAACAAATTCAAACAATTTCTCTGAGCAATTGAGTCTGAAATAATATTTGAAAAAATAATTTGCATAGAATATAGCACAGTATTTGTATTATTTATTGTGTACAGTCCTTAAAATATATTTTGGGCCAATAATTTTGGACCTGACTATATCCATTCCAGGGAGAAAAAGCAGATAAGAGGCATTTGAGATAGATTACCACCAAAATGCCTGCAGATGACAGGTACAAAGCCAGTTGCCAAATACAAAGCCGGATTACAGGTGTAAAGCAGCGTGGATACAGACGCAATTTCAGGCATATCGCTAGTACAGTAACACAGGCCCCAGCTGAGATCCACAGACCAACAGCCTGACTTCTCTACATTCCAGATCCGTCTTGGTATAAATTGTATTATAGGCTATTAAATCTCTCATGTCATCCTCTCTTATCCCTAGCTTTTCTCTTCAATCTTGGTTTCTCGATTTTTGCCTGTAATGCGATTGAGGCATATCCCTTTGTAGCACACTGTGTAAAGCAAAGGACATGCAAAGCTTTCGCAAAATACAGCCAAATTAAGTGCTTAATGCTATTCTTGGACTCTGCACACTGTATGGAATGGCCGATCCAGTAGACTACTACTAATAATAATCCTACTACTACTACTGCACTCCAACAACTGCTATTACTACTACACTACAACAAGTAATATTACTACTTCACTACAACAAGCACTATTACTACACTGTAACTACTGTATTGCCGAACCAGACAATCCTATTCACCAATTAGGAAATACTGTAAATTGTGTTGACAATAGCCCCTCTATTTGATCCAGTACATTATTATTTTATGATAGGTGGGGCTTTGGTTAATCATCTTTGGCAGGTTTCGAGTTCCCCTTATTCTCCTCCATTCTGAGAATATCTATTCTATATCAAAGGACGGCTGCAAACGCTGTTGTCTTCTGAGTCAAGAAAGACTGTCTCTTTCTCTTACCCTCTGTCTCTCTTAGCCCTCGTCTGTCTCTCTTTCTCTCTTTCAAACCCTCTCTCGCAATGACTGTGTAGGCCTATGGGCTCCCTCTCCCTTCTCCTCCATCAGCCTTTCCCTCAATCTTTCTCTCTTTCTGCCTGTCTTTTGCCACCTCTCTCTCTCGACAGTCCCTGAGTAACGGAGGAGATGACAAGGTGTGAGCGGAGAGTCCTGGGGGCACTGAGTGACAGCTGGAGCGACACGGGCCATTGGAGACCATCCTAACACCAGCCCGTCGCTCGCATCCAGCCCTCAACCCAGCCATCTCCAGATGCTGTCTATAGCCAACTGTGCATTCAGTCGCACCACGGCTGCTCTCCGAGACGCCCACAGGCTGCAAAACAAAAGGCTGAAGGCCTAGCATCCCATTTTTTCCCCAAATTGACAGTTATCCACATTTCAATCGAATGGAACACAACGATGAGTAACATCGAGATGGTTCGAGTCGACAGAGAGATGGGATGAGTAATATTTGGTGCTCTAAAAAGGGATGCCTTTCGCAGCCTTCCCTCAACTAGAGGTCAAGAGAAGAAACATACGGTTTAGGATCTTTTTTGTTGTTTTGTTTGAAGTAGAAGACACTAGCTGGAAGGCAGATATAACCCGTTGACATTAAGGCAGAGGTAGCTCTATGATCAATATTTTAACACACTTTTTGGCAATGACCTCCTCCCCGGCTCGTCTTGTTCATGTAATTGGTCTAACCACCACCTGTGCTGAAGAACAAGACGCCTTATATCCAATGTAATCCTCAGTGGTTAGCTAAATCTCCACTGACTGTTTACACATGCCAGTCTAACCGACAAGATGGTTTATAAAATGAGCGCAGGCAAAATGGAAATTACAACCAGTGATTCATAGGAGTCTTGAATGGAAACACTTGAGAGATGAGGGTTACAAAGTGTATTGAAAGCAGGTGCTTCCACACAGGTGTGGTACCTGAGTTAATTAAGCAGTTAACATACCATCATGCTGTGGGTCATGTGTGTGTGTGTGTGTGTGTGTGTGTGTGTGTGTGTGTGTGTGTGTGTGTGTGTGTGTGTGTGTGTGTGTGTGTGTGTGTGTGTGTGTGTGTGTGTGTGTGTGTTTGCGCGTGTGTGTGTCACTAGATCTCAACCCAGTTGAACACATGGGAGATTCTGGAGCGGCACCTGAGACAGCATTTTCCATCACTATCAACAAAACATCAAAAGATGGAATTTCTCGTGGAAGAATGGTGTCACCGAAGCATTTCACTGTAAGGTTGTATTCGGCACATGTGACAAATAAAATGTGATTGACATCCCTCCAATAGAGTTCCAGACACTTGTAGAATCAATGTTAAGAAGCATTGAAGCTGTTTTGGCGGCTCGTGGTGGCCCAACGCCCTATTAAGACGCTATGCTTGTGTTTCCTTTATTTTGGCAGTTACCTGTACATACATGTACAAGAATATACATTCATTTATAACTAGTTGATTCATGCAAAGGGTTAATTACTGTGGCGTCAGCCATAGCAATATCAAATTGAAGCAAAACTAAACTCTTTATTTAGTGATTCCCCTGACATGGCGACCGTCTGCCACAGTGTCTCCTGGGTGACCTATATTATAGATAATCCATAATGACTCGTCACATTAAAGGGTCCCCCCAAGACAGGGGGTACGGAAGCCTCTCTGAACAAAAAATACATATTTGGACACTGAAGTTTTAGCCTAACGTAGTAACTGAAATACGGACACTGGCTGTAGGCCTATAGCGCTCACATGTAGCCTAATATCATAGCATTTCTTGCAGTAAAATTATACAACAAATGTTCATTTTGTCTCTGGAATAGGAGTGGAAAAACATGATTTATTTATTTCAGCGTCTTGAGAGAATGCATGCACAGTTAGTGACCGTGCCGTCTTTGTCTGCAACATAAAAGCTGACAGTTGGCTATTTCAACCACAGAAAATATCCATCCAAGATGAACTGAAATCTTATCAGATTCATTTGGGATCGTTTTCACAGATTTTCATTTCTTTGAAAACGGTCAAACTGATATAATTTGGAGATTTCCACTGTTTTTTGCTGTTTTAGGGTAAGGGTTACGGTTAGGGTTAGGGTATGGGTGTTAATGCCAAATTGTAATTATTTTGCCACTACAGCCTATTTATTGCCTTACCCCCCTAATCTTACTAAATTTGCACACACTGTATATTTTTCTATTGTGTTATTGACTGTACGTTTTTTTATCCCATGTGTAACTGTGTTGTTTTTGTCGCACTGCTTTGCTTTATCTTGGCCAGGTCGCAGTTGTAAATGAGAACTTGTTCTCAACTGGCCAACCTGGTTAAATAAAGGTGAAATAAAATAAAAAGAATGGGTTAAGTTTAAGGTTAGGATAAGGGTTAAGGTTAGATTTAGGGTTAGTAGATAATCAGTTGAAATGTTACTGTAGATAGTCAGTAGAGCATCTACAGATGGACAATCCAAATAAAGTGTTACAGAGAAAACTTAGTCAACTAGATTTGGCTTATTATTGATTCAATTTAATCCAATGTTCTGGATTTTTTTTTTTCTTGGGCAACAAGTAATGACAGAAGATAAGCTGCAGGCCTATCTAATTACAGACAAGTTGGCTAACAAATTGCTTACCAATTTTTGTATGTTTTTGTATGTTGAAAAACATCTAAAATAGGGGTGAAAGTAGCCTAAGGAGGCAGAGATGAATGACCGGGACCGTGACACATGCAGAAAGCATTGGACACATCAATGAATTCAGGCTAGAAGTGTCTCTAATGACAATCACTGAATGTCATTACACTTTCCATTCATCAAATTGCAGGTGTACAGTGCATTGTTTCAGATGCCTGAATCATTATAGAGTGGATCGAAACTTGTGCAGGCAGCCTACTTTTTGAAGTGATTTGTTTGACAATCAGATGAAAACATCATGTCTGGTTGTGTTCATGGAACATTAAAAGGTAACACATTTTTACAGTACATGTCTTTACCTTTATGCCCGTAGAGAAATGTGTTCAGGCGCATAGGAGGTCCCGCACTACCTGTTAAAATATTGTTCCGCCGTCCCTGCGTTACCGGTAGTTACCCGTCATCAGACCAATCATACTGAGCATGTGCACATGATGAAGTCACACTGTGCGCTAGGATCACACTGAGCGTGTGCAGTAGAATGATGCGAACGAAGTGTGCTGTGCAGTATGATTTTAGCGTCTATATCAAAGTACTGTATTAATACAGATAGTTTGGGTTTCATGGCATTGCATTTGAGTATGTTGTGTTGCTTATCTGAAAAATTTGACAATATTATTCGGTGAAAATATATCGAACACCACCGCTGTTGTTACTTGACTTTCTTCTGACTTATCTTCGACAGCCATTAACTAAGAGATCAAAGGCCATGAAACCTCTCTACTTCATTAGATTACGCCTTACAAATGTAAACAGGCTGTACAAAGACATAAAGTTAGGTTTTAAACATACATTTGATTAAATATGTCTTTCTCATTAAACTACGAAAACGGGATAATCTACTTTTTGACTTCAGTCTTGTTTTTTTTTATGCAGCAGGAGCCACTGACGTTGCCATAGAAACCAGGAGTGAGGTAGAAAGTCACCGACCATCATTCCATTTCATTGTTCGGAGTAATGAGAAACTACACATCATTGTGAAAAGAACTATAGCGTTAACTGAAAGCTTTCTTTGAAGTCTTTTCTCAAGTCGTTTTGAGGTCGCATTTTGATTTGATTCCAAAGAATTCACGTCTTCAACCTCTCTCGAGTCTCCAATATCCTTCACACCTGTCTTTCAGATGTCATTAGCTCATTTGAAAAACATGGCCTTTCAAAAAGAGGCCGTAGACAAAACAACCCACGGGTGATATATGGGTCACAATAACTGGCTACAACAGGTAGCAATTTCAGAGCAATCCTTCTGAACAAGTGTTTCACTTGCTTATCTCTTATCTCCCTCTTTTCGCAGTCTTTTTCCAGTTCTTTCATTCACTCCCCATTCTCCCTAAGGCTACCTTCTCCTCCCCTCCTATTCTTTCTCTGCCCCCTCCCTTTCTGTCTCCCTCTTTCATGTGAGCATATGGCCCTGTGTAGTGTAATGCTAAACCACCGGTCTGACAGGCAGAGAGCGCTAGCCACCTCTGATCAAACAGGGTGAAGGGGGGGGGGGGGGGGGGGTCCTCGGATCATGTCCCCAGGGAGCCTGCCTGTTGGGAGGCAGGACAAGGGGATGAGAAGGATGAGGAGGGGGCTGAAATGCTGAATCATAGACACGGGCAACATGCGATTGTTCATTGAAATTCTGCACTGTCCCCCTCCATCCACCAGCTATTGTCAAACCAGGCGTAAAGTAGGGCATTGTCTACGATACATACACACCGACTCAGGCGTATAACTACAGAGCAGTCAGAAAGACACACATGGGACTAGCCTGCGGTGGTGGATTTGCAAAGCAAATCAATAGGCTGATCCTGAAACGGGCCCTTTCTTCAGCAACGCTACTCGACTCACTGAATGGAGAGCAGTGTAGAGAGGGACCTGCCTAATAATTACCCCCTGGGGAGAACATGCAGCGCAGTGTAAGGGCAAGTACGCTTCGCCAATAGACACTGTCCCTGCATAATACTCAACCAGTCAGTCATTCAGTGTACTATTTCTGCTTCGCTAGTGTATGAACTTGCGTTTGGAACAGGTCACAAATCCAAGCAGATACTCACTTAAACACACCTACGTACTGTATATAACCAGATAATTAGGCAAACATAGGTTTACCTGCTAAGAAGCCGCCTTGACTTCCTGGCAAAGTACTAGTGCATAAAGATCTATTTAGAGCTAATACTCTGAAGCAAATTGATATCCTGTTATATAAGGGAGGTAAATATGGACTTTATTCATGGATTCTGGCACCGGAGTGAGATTTTGCTTCCTGTTAATGAGGTTGTAGTCTCTGTTGGCCTCCAGGAGACCTTTTGTATTCGGGGATACACACTCGTATTTGTACACAGCTGCCGATTCATAGCCCGATTGGTGGACATCTTTTTGTGTAATGAACACGACGAGGGAGCATTATGTAGCCCTGCCGCACTGAGTAAATTTCACATTTAATTACAAAGACAGAGAGACCTGCAGTCTCTCATCTCGCACAAAAAGACCTGCATTGATACAGTACACACACACACACACACACACACACACACACACACACACACACACACACACACACACACACACACACACACACACACACACACACACACACACACACACACACACACACACACACACACACACACACAAAGAAGACACACAGACACACACACACACACAGATACCCTCAAGCTCTTAACACACACACAAACTAAATTAAATGCATGCTCTCACTCATATTTGCACACTGATAATTACCTGCTTGCTCAGGCATAAACACACAAGGACCTGCATCATCACACATGTGCAAATGTGCACACATACACACACACACAGACACACACACTGCACACACTCCACACGAGCTGCACACATGCAAATCACTTTTGTAAGCCTTCATTGTATAATGCCTCCACCCGCTGTCCTTCACTGCAGCCACTTGTATATGGGTGCTTTTTTGTTCAGTGTTTTTCAAACAGAGTGATCGCTTGCCAGGCAATTTTTAGCTCTGGTCGACGGGTGGGGGGAATTACGCAATTGACACTGTGCAAACTGAGACCCCCACATCTCACCCCCCCCTCTCTGCTTCACACCATTGCTGGACCATGACACCAATAAAATGTTTACCAATCCTCTCTCCTTATTTCTCTCCTTTTCCCACCACCTCCCCTCCCTTCCTCTCCATCTCCTTCCTGGTCCTCTGTTGCCACGGCAGCAGTGTGAAAAAGAGGGAGCGAGGGAGGGACAGAGGAAGAAAGGAGAAAGAGAGGGAGGAGGAGAGTGAGACATAAAATGCCATCTTGGTCATTTTGATAGGCAGCCTGCCTGTGGTTGTGTGTACGTGTGATTGTGCGCCTGTGTGGACGTGTGTGCGCGGACGTGCATGTGTTAGAGAGAGAATCTGTAATAAAGCTTTAGTAAGAGATAGAGATGGTGAGCTTGTTAGTGAGTGGATGAGTGACTACCGGAATGACAGATAGACAGCCTTAGTGAGTGATTGAGCGGTTGAGTGAGTGAGTCATAATCCGCTAGGAAAGGTAACTAACTGTACAAGGCTACTAGTTAGTTTGGGCGAGTAACTCAAAACAACACACTAAATGGGAAAAGTTGAATCATTTGTGGTGGTATGTTGGAAGTTTCTGTGCCACAAAAAGAGTGTGTCTGTTGTGGATCAATGGTGTGTTGTGAAGCATGGTCACACCCTTGTCAAACTTTGGAACTACACTGCGGGCAGTTTTTTTCTTGGTGGTCCCAGGGTCGCACGATCCTCGCTCACTATTGACTAGCTGAAAACGCCAATTCAGAGAGCAAAAATCTTCACTGTAATGATCTCACACAAAGGAGACAGTCAGTTGTCCAGCCTAGATACCAGAAAAGGAACCTGCAATACTTGAGTGTGTCTAGCGGTTTGTGCGTTACCTGGATGCTGATTAATGTCACAGTTAGAAGACTTACAGCAACTTTCGAGGGGGGATATCCATTACTGTATTGATCTGTTTGTATCAGTGTTGGCATCGATTTGTACTGTTTATAGCTATGTGTCCACGCTAACATGTTTCAACTACAGTATACTTGATAGGTGTCCATCCGGTATATTGCTTGTTTGTGTGTGTGTGTGTCAGTTTCTAGCTTTATGTTTCTGTGAGTGTTACCCCTCTCCATAACCTCGCTCTATACTTCCGAGTCTCCTCTCTCTCTTCTCTCTGGCCAATGTGTGACATCATGCCCGGGCAAGAGCGATCGCTTAGGTAAACAATAGCTATTAACGATGGCCGGCGAGGAGAATCCTGGCGCACAAAAGGCTGACATTGACTGCACCACATTGGACTAATGTGAAGCGCATAGAGCGCACCGTTCCAAGACTCACCTTCAAAAATGACGCGGATTCATGCTCCTATTGTTATTACTGTCAGATACGCTTTCCACCTTAAAAGCAAACAAAATCGTCTGAAACACCCGCCTCTCCTCTTCCCCGCCCACCTACCTCCCCCTGTGCATGTTTGATTCTCTGTTACCGACGCATATGTTGCTTTCCCTTTTATGCGTCCTCCGTTGCACTCGCTTCGGTATTTAGCTGTGACTACAATGGGCCTTTGAGGTTTCAGACTCTGTGTATTCTCTTTTTTTCTTGACTTCACCCTCCTGTCTTTCTCTTTACTCAGTCTACCACTGCACTTCACATTTCTACCTTTCTATCTCTGTCTACGTTTTCACTCAAACCAACTGACAGATAGCTAGGACCATAGAGATACAATGCATTCAGAAAGTATTCAGACCCCTTGACATTTCCACATTTTGTTACGTTACAGACTTGTTCTAAAATGGATTAAATTATTTGTTTCCCTCATCAATCTACACACAATACCCCATAACGACAAAGCGGAAACAGGTTTTTAGAAATGTTTGCTAATTTATAAAAAATTAAAAACAGAAATACCTTATTTACATAAGTACATAAGGTACATAAGTACATAAAACTCTTTGCTATGAGACTCGGAATTGAGCTCAGGTACATCCTGTTTTGGAATGGCACACAGCTCTCTATATATGGTCCCACAGTTGACAGTGCATGTCAGAGCAAAAACCAAGCGAGGAGGTCGAAGGAATTGTCGGTAGAGCTCCGAGACAGCACTGGGGAAAGGTACCAAAAAATGTATGCATTGAAGGTCCTCAAGAATACAGTGGCCTCCATCATTCTTAAATGGAAGAAGTTTGGAACCAACACTTCCTAGAGCTAGCCGGCCAGCCAAACTGAGCAATAGGGGGAGAAGTCCTTGGTCAGGGAGGTGACCAAGAATCCAATGGTCACTCTGACAGAGCTCCATAGTTCCTCTGTGGACATAGGAGAACCTTCCAGAAGGAGAACCATCTCTGCAGCACTCCACCAATCAGGCCTTTATGGTAGAGTGGCCAGATGGAAGCCACTCCTCAGTAAAAGGCACATGACAACCTAAAGGACTCTCAGACCATGAGAAACAAGATTCTCTGGTCTGATGAAACCAAGATTGAACAATTTGACCTGAATGCCAAGCGTCACATCTGGAGGAAACCTGGCACCATCCCTACGATGAAGCATGGTGGTGGCAGCATCATGCTGTGGGGATGTTTTTCAGCAGCAGGGACTGGGAGACTAGTCAGGATCGAGGGAAAGATGAACGAAGCAAAGTACAGAGAGGTCCTTGATGAAAACCTTCTCCAGAGCGCTCAGGACCTCAGACTGGGGTGAAGGATCACCTTCCAACAGGATAACGACCCTAAACACACAGCCAAGACAACGCAGGAGTGGCTTCGGGAAAAGACTTTGAATGTTCTTGAGTGGCCCAGCCAGAACCCGGACATGAACCTGATCAAACATCTCTGGAGAGACCTGAAAATAGGTGTGCAGCGGCGCTCCCCATCCAACTTGACAGAGCTTCAGAGGATCTGCAGAGAAGAATTGGAGAAACTTCCCAAATGTGTGCCAAAGTTGTAGTGTCATACCCAAGAAGACTTCAGGCTGTAATCACTGCCAAAGGTGCTTCAACAAAGTACTGAGTAAAGGGTCTGAATACCTATGTAAATCTTTTAAATGTTTATTTTTAATACATTTACAAAATTTCTACTAACCTGTTTTTGCTTTGTCATTATGGGGTATTGTGTGTCGATTGATGAGGGGGAAAAAACTATTTAATACATTTTAGAATAAGGCTGTAGCGTAACAAAATGTGGAAAAAGTCAAGGGGTCTGAATACTTTCCGAATGCACTGTATGTGGTTGTCCTACCTAGCTATCTGAAGATGAATGCACTAACTGTAAGTCGCTCTGGATAAGAGCGTCTGCTAAATGACTGAAATGTAAATGTAGATAAAACAATGTCTAGAACTGTACATCTTTATGGCTAGGACTGGTTCGATATTTGGGATATTCCTCATGGCTTTGAGGTGTTCTAAGGGGTGATGAAGAGGGTGCAAGGAATGGATAATGGATGAGAGGTTTAGATTATTGGAACAAAGCTAGGCATTCCTCTTTGTCCTCCTGCCTCTCCGTGTTTCACCGTAGGTAATTAAGATCACAGCTTTTATGGTTTTCTCGCTCACAATGGATAGCTCCAGAGGCAGCGAGTGCCATGCCAAGTCTCGGTTGAAACCTGGCAGATCCTCATATTGTGAATAGAATACAAATGCTCGCACACATGCATACCTACACACACACACGGACGCACGCACACACAGAGACACACACACACACACACACACACACACACACACACACACACACACACACACACACACACACACACACACACACACACACACACACACACACACACACACACACACACACACACACACATACATCTATAAAGCATGAGTATCTCATGTAAAGTTGTATCCAATTCAGGGTGATTCTGGGTCAATATAGAATAAACAAACATGACACACACGCACGCAAAGACACACACAGAGACACACACACCCTCACACACACAGGATGTGCCTTTGTCCCTGGCTCCAAAGACCTTGTGTTTTTTCATGTCACTTCACCTAGTCCCCAAAAACCTAAAATCGCATTCATATAATCTCCCAACCAAGCCTGTCAATCAATCATACTGACAGTAAAACAAGCCTGCTACAGCAAGTCAGCCATTGTCAATCACAATAGGCTTCCTCCTTTACCTCTCTCTCCTCCTAGCTATTCATTAAAGCATTTGTCATCCATTATTACAAATGATCAAATTGTCTATCGTGCTTTTCATATGCAGCACTTACAGTGCAATCAGACAGAAAACACATTAAAGTACATGACAAGAATATGGCCTTCAAAGCATTGCAGAACATTGTTCCCTTCCTTGTCTTTTCTTGCACTTTCACAGTAAGTTTTCATCTCTAATTTTCATTAACTTCTAGTGTACTAATTGTAAACCCTGGCATTTGTGTCTTCAGAAACAATGGCAGAGCTACATAAAACACTGCACAGTGGATTGTGTGTGTAGCGAAGTGTCCTTGAACACATAGCTCTGTGCTGTTGGCTTTTATACTGTGTGGAAATTCTGGTCATTTCTCAGTGCGTGTAACCTGTTGAGCTTCGGGGCGAGTGGATTCAAATAGAGTTTGTCAGTATCTCTCTTCTCTCACTGTCCAATCTGCAGCAAAGTCATCTTAGGAGACTGGGGGAAAGAATTTTGCAGCTCAAGAGGACATTACACATACAGTACCATGATGATAAGACATCAACACACACTGAAACAAACATACCCACATACATTCACACATTTCTCTCTCTGAAGCACACAAAAGTCAAAACACGGACACACACACATTCATATTGCATTAAGCATATACACATGTTGCATACTGTCACGATCGTTATAATGAGTGGACCAAGGCGCAGCGTGCGTAGAGTTCCACATCTTTAATAATGAAACTCACAAAAACAATAAAGGATAAACGATACGTGAAGCTGATGTAGTGCTCGCAGGCAACTATACATAGACAAGGTCCCACAAACAACAGGTGGGAAAAGGCTGCCTAAATATGATCCCCAATCAGAGACAACGATAGACAGCTGCCTCTGATTGGGAACCATACCAGGCCAACAAAGAAATAGAAAACATAGATTGCCCACCCTCGTCACACCCTGACCTAACCAAATGGAGAATTAAAAGGATCTCTAAGGTCAGGGCGTGACACATACTCTTAACTCATAGGTATCTGCACATGTATTCTCAACATGTAGGCACATAATACAGACTCTCCCAGTCTCTTAAGCACCAACATCCGGAGGCGGAGACATAAATATTGCATGTGCTGTAACCACACACATGTATAGCCTACTCTAAACTAATAGGCCTGAACTCTCAACTTATGGGCACATACACACACTCTCTCACTCACATAACGCATGCACCTACGCACCAAAATACTCAGAGAGAGGATGACACCATTGATTTTTTGAGGCGCCAAGAAAAACACTGAAACCAAATTCATATACGGTATACGCCTGTTGTCAAGGATCATCTCAGTGAATGGGAACGGGTTACTTTATTTACAAAGCTGTAGAGCCGCTGAGACATTTCCATCACGGAAGTGCTTCAACTTTGAGCTCTCTCTCTGGCAAAAAAAACCCCCAACAGCATCACCTTTTGTCATGTAACAACTGCAATCATACGGGCAGACGGGAAGCGGCTTTGCCTCACTAAAACAGCTTCATCTCATCTAAAGGACGGATGAAAGTATACTTGCTATCGCTTTTCTTTATAGACCACTGCTTACCTAACAGGTTTACCAGGTAGATACTTCGAAATTGCTATTCTTATATATTCAATGACTTTCTATAGTATAACAGTAATTACTTCATTCCATAGTAACATGTCAGTTAATTTAGGATTAACTGACTCAAGGATCACTACCGTTTGGTACAGGTTAGTGACCAATTGTGTTGAATTCTTTCAGGTAAGTATCAGAAATGATCCCTTTTACCACAGTTTCTTAGTTAATCCATACCAGGTAAGTACTAGCTTAAACCGGGCTGTAACATAAAGCGCCATGGTATAACTCATGCTGTTGTGACCTTTTCATTCTAGCCATTACAAGGCTACGTAATAGAGTCGTGGCTGAATATAGATAAATGTCGCTCAGGCCGGGGTAATGTGTGTATTATGTCCGCCTCGTTTTGTTGACGGATGTAATGCGGGGGGTTCTCTTAACATCGCTTAGCATAAATGGCCTAATTTTGAGCCAAGATGCGCGACGACCCAGAACGGTGACCTCAGTCGAGATCATTACAGCAAACCAAAGGAAAGATTTTCCCATTTACAAGATCAATTCTAAGCAGCACCTATACAGATCCACTGATCTTCACATCGCACGAATGATCTGATCTCATGTGTGGCGTATGAGCTTAGCACGTCCGCGTCTTGTAAAGAATTGATCGGCGTATGCAAGGATTATACGATTAGACTCCTGTGACTTTTTAGATTCCGTGAAATTTCCAAGAAATGAAGAGAGGTAAATGGCTTCTATTGCTGCTCCTAGAAAGCACTTGGAGTTACGCCATATACTTATCTAGATATGGTATGGTGCCCTGAATGACCTTGATGCTGCTAACCACAGACCTTTGGAGATCTCAGTCTAGATATTATATACATATAGCATACCATCAACTAACCTTAGCCAGGGGGTTTTCATAGGCTACTGACATCCCATGAGGAGATGATACATAATTTTACAAGTACTGTATATTTTCAATGACTTTCCTATCTATATTTATTGTGGAAATAACGTAAGATGTTTAATTGCCACATACGAATAGGTGCCGTGAAGTAAAGGCATGTGACAGTCAGAATATATGGGAATCACGTGGATGATTAAAGGAGACATACAAAATGTCATAGTATAAAATGAGACGTGTATATTACAGTACGTTTGCACAGATATATTGATTCTATTTGCAGAACTGATCAGTTGAAGCTGACAGATATTAGATAGTCTCCTGTTATCCTCTTATCAATGAATCTTTAAACCTTTTTATATTCTGCAAAATTCCAGTTGATTCCATGCTTGATTACCTCTTCATTTTACCTGATCATTCCATTATGTGGAAACTGTATGCAATTAATTTTTCAATGAACCGTTCTGAGTATTTTGTAACCCCTTACAACATCAAATTAATTTTTTTCTTTTTTTTATGAATTAAACTAGATCAAAGGAAAAAGATTGGCTCCACTAACTCTATGTTCTGTTACAGCTCGATTTCATAGTTTTAGATGAAGATTAAACATCAAAACGAGATCCAAATATCCATAACCTCCATTCACACTCATAGACACGCATGCACGTACACACACACAGTTACCAAGACACTTGCTCACACACAAACACATATGCCCACACTCGCACGTCCACGCCAACACACACACACAAAACGTGCAAAACATTGGCTAAAACATCCCGGAGCAAATGACTATTCCTCATCCCGTGTGTTCCCAGGCTTAGCCTCCCCTACTCCAAAGCAAACATAGCTCATGTTTATTTATGATATGCCAATAAGGAGCACTTCAAAGAATTGTCCGGCCTGAAAAATCTCAGAGGTGTTCTCACAGCGTCTGTAAATTAGACCCATAATTCTGGAGAACCGATGCACCGTCCAAACCAACCAGACAGGGTCTGCCACTGCACCAGAGAGAGTACAACCACCAAACCCACAACGATGTCTAAGTAGTTAATAAGCTGGTTTAACGATAGCTTGTAAAGAGTCTGCCACACTCTGAGGGAACACCAACACAAAAAAATACATATATTTTTGTTGGTTGCACTATACATGAAGGTACCACAAATAGCTATAAAATGGCTTCTAAGTAGTTAGCTACTGGTAACTGTTAAAGGGGCTGTATGTAGTTAACAAGCAGATTTGTAAGTAGATAACAGCTCATAAGCGGTTTATAAGTAGCTAGTACTCTGGATATTAAGTAGCTAGTAAATGATTAACTAGAAGTAAATGAGATGGAAGTTAATAAAGGATTTATGAAGGATGTATATGTATTTCATCAACTATTCAGTACTTTCAATATGATTAATGAATGGGTGAAATGTTGTGATCTAATCATTTCAGTGCTTGCCAAATAGTGTGATTCTTTAAATGGTTACCGTGGTTCAGTGCATGCCAAATAGTGTTTTTCTTCTGATGCATGGCTACTGTTATGCTGTATTCCTTTATTAGCATATTAATGCCTATAAAGGTACACCGCAATATGCAATGATGCAGCCATTCCATGAGATGACTGCATGTTTTTATTCCTCTATAATATTCCTCTATAATCCAGATATATGCATTTCGATGTCAAGCCACAACTATATCCTCACTCTGTCACATTGCTAATGGGGAGAGGAATGGGTTGCAGGGGCGGTGAATACATTTTAATACATTTCTCACGTAGATGACTGAATATCCTCGTAACAACCCTTTCTCTGGGAATCAGATCCTCCTGCAAGGACCTCTATTGCAATATTGAAAGTGCCTGGAGTCAAGTCCTTGTGCTTTCTTAGTACCATCGCTGAGCACATAAAAAGTGACGTACAGTGATAACATTTCTCTCTGTTTATAATAGCACATGACTTAGGAGATGAGTCATGCAATGTTCACGCAGGTTCAACTATTCATTTCTAGATGTTTTGTATGCTTTTTAAATGGACAGCACCTCAATGTAAAATAATAATAATAGGTTACTCTTAAAATACTCTCGAAATGTAAATGATTGTCCCACTCTTCTTGGAAGGTCAAATTTCGCCCCCCCAAAATAATATTGGATCGTCACACACCTTTCTCTAACAGCTAATCAATGGCTTTTGATTGGTCCCTATCGCAGCTGCCAGAGTGGTCGTCACAGACCAGGCATAAAAGGGTCCCTGGACACAGGAAATAGGTTGCAGTCAAATATCCACCTTTCAACCCACTACTGATTTACGCTCTTCTCCATTAATGTCCTTAGAAAATCCCTCTTTAGGTCCATTACGGGAGTCTGATCCCCACAATGTTTTTGTAGAGGTGACGTACTAGAGGTGACTCACAAACATTGTTTTATAGGTGTCGAATATTGTGTGCTAAAGGTGTGAGATCATGTCCAAATATGTAGGCCTTGTTAAATGCTTTCACACATATCAAAGTGTCGAAGTAGGTACATGTGGTGTTGTGTTAGAGGTGTCAACAACATAAGCTAGGTTTCCACCCAATTGGCGACACATTTTCATGCAAATATTCAAAAATCGTCATAAAAACAATATGCGCATTATCCCACCAGAGATGTTTCCATCAAACTGACTTTTTGCGATAAAAGGCTGTGGGTGATGATGTAATGCACATAAAAAATATTTTTGTAGTTCAATTCCCATGTACCGAATAAAAAATATAAGTTAAATGGGTTTCCATCGCATTTTCAACTCAACTGATGGTTTTGTCACAAATTGAGTTACAGTGTATAGCGATGTGCCCACTCTGGTCTTGGCACGTGTGAACTAGCCAAAAGTTTGCAGATACAATGCGGGCAGGCTACTTACATGATGAGATTATTTTGGACAAAAGAGCAAGATTATTTTTATTTGTTCAAATGTAGCCGAGCATCAATCATCATGTCACCAGAATAAGACCCTCAATATTTATTGGAAAGGAGCATAAAGCTCATCACCGTGCACTTTCACCACCCTGTGAAGTTCATAATTTATTTCATCTGTAGCCTAATAAACTGCATGGTTTCCTGAGTCGTAGTGGGAGGACCACACAACATATCATTACGTGACTCCAAGTTTACTTCGACATGATGGCTATTATACTAATATTTGCTCATAAAAGCATTTCCAGTGCGATTTCGCGCATAATCAATTTTACAGACACAAAAAGATCCCACCTTGTTCAGAATATTTTGTTTTGTCAACATTTGGAAAGTTTACCGACAAATTTGCTGTTTCCATCAGGCCTGTCGTGACATGTACTTTACTCACATAAAAATGTTGGATGCAAACCTGTTCACTGCGACGAAAAATGGGGCAACACTTTCTTTGTTATATTCTTCAGAGAGTGTTTTGATTGGACAAGCAGATTATACATCCATGTTCCTTGACAAATGGGGCGTGGTGATAGATAATTAAGGCTCTTTTCCGGGTTATGTTTTTCACTAGCCCAAAACAACCTTTAGAGATGAGAAAAGGGGTTTGCAAAGAAGCATGTTTGTCCTTATCAGACCTGGGTTCAAACGTGTATTTCATTACTTTCAAAGACATTTGAAAGTATTACAATATTTTTTTTCTGAGAAGACAAGTAGTTGAATATTGAAATGTATTTTGTAATACACTTAGTGTATTGTAGTATTTTCAAATACTTTCTAACTATACTAAATACACTCCCATGCATTTAACCCAGGTGTTTTAAAATAGTATTTGAAATAAGTATTCGAAAATACTTTCAAATAGTAAGCTATTTACCTTGACTTTTTCCATATTTTGTTAAGTGTCAATCTACACACAATACCCCATAACGACAGAGCAAAAACAAGTTTTTAGGAAATGTTGCACATTTATTACAAATAAAAAACAGAAATACTTTATTTACATAAGTATTGAGACCCTTTGCTATGCAACTTGAAACTACATCCTGTTTCCATTGATCATCCTTGACTGGAGTCCACCTGTGGTAAATTCAATTGATTGGAGTCCACCTGTGGTAAATTCAATTGATTGGAGTCCACCTGTGGTAAATTCAATTGATTGGCCATGATTTGGAAAGGCACACATCTGTCTATATAAGGTCCCACAGTTGACAGTGCATGTCAGAGCAAAAACCAAGCCATGAGGTCGAAGGAATTGTCTGTAGAGCTCAGAGACAGGATTGTGTTGAGGCACAGATCTGGGGAAGGGTACCAAAAATTGTATGCAGCATTGAAGGTCCCCAAGAGCACAGTGGCCTCCATCATTCTTAAATGGAAGAAGTTTGGAACCACCAAGACTCTTCCAAGAGCTTGCCGCCCGGCCAAACTGAGCAATAGGGGGAGAAGGGCCTTGGTCAGGGAGGTGACCAAGATCCCGATGGTCACTCTGACGGAGCTCCAGAGTTCCTCTGTGGAAATGGGAGAACCTTCCAGAAGAACAACCATCTCTGCAGCACTCCACCAATCAGGCATTTATGGCAGAGTGGCAAGACGGAAGCCACTCCTCAGTAAAAGGCACATGACAGCCCATTTGGAGTTTGCCAAAACGCACCTAAAGGACTCTCAGACCATGAGAAACAAGATTCTCTGGTTTGATGAAACCAAGATTGAACTCTTTGAACTGAATGCCAAGCGTCACATCTGGAGGAAACCTGGCACCATCCCTATGAGGAAGCATGGGGGTGGCAGCATCATGCTGTGGGGATGTTTTTCAGCGGCAGTGACTGGGAGACTTGTCAGGATTGAGGGTAAGACGAACGGAGCAAAGTACAGAGAGATTGATGAAAACCTGCTCCAGAGCGCTCAAGACCTCAAGACGGTTCACCTTCAACAGGACCCTAAGCACACAGCCAAGACAACGCAGGAGTGGTTTCGGGACAAGTCTCTGAATGTCCTTGAGTGGCCCAGCCAGAGTCCAGACTTGAACCCAATCAAACATCTCTGGAGAAACCTGAAAATAGGTGTGCAGTGATGCTCCCATCCAACCTGACAGAGCTTGAGGGTCTGAAAACTTATGTAAATGTGATATTTCATTTATTTATTTTTTGAAACATTTGCAATCATTTCTAAAACCCTTTTTTTTTCTTTTCATTATGGGTTATTGTGTGTAGATTGAGGAAATAGGGCTTTCGAATAAGGCAGTAACGTAACAAAATGTGGAAAAAGTCAAGGGGTCTGAATACTTTCCGAATGCAATGTACAGGAAATTATTTGAAAATACTTTCAAATACTTCCAACAGAAGTAGTTGATTCGGGCCACACTATTTGAAAATATTCAAATACACATAAAATAAGTATTTAAATAACAAATACTCAAATACACATGTATTTGAACCCAGTTCTGGTCCTTATGGATGATCCCTTTATTTGATTCATAGCTCATCTCTCTTTTTCATACGGCAGGGGGATTGGCTGGACAAGTTTGCCGGACAGACATACATTCGCCAGAAGGCATTGGCTGTGCTCCAATTATTTAAAACAGCTCTCTTTCCTCATCATCTTCCTTCATGAACTCAGGTCTTAAAGTGCATGAGAGCAATATGGTGGATGAAGCCGGTCCATTACCTTCACCAATCATTGGTCCTGAAGTAAAGCCGACAAGTAAAGGTAGTCATTAAATGTATTGGGAAATGGCCATTGATTTTCCCCCAGTACCTTTGGCCTATAGAGATGAATGCCTTCCCAAGGCCAGTAACGATGAGTGTGGGATGGCCCGGTAGAGCCTTGGGAAATCAGGCCGTAATTAAAGAGTCCAAGACCCCTCCAGCTGTTATTAGGTGGCGATGTCATTGCTGGTCTGTAGCCGCCAAATTGCAATCCTTGTTAGTTAGTAGATACCTTGCCAGTGGATACTGACCTCGGTTGGGGAACAGAGGTAGTGGACGAACAGACATCTCTTTGGTGAACACTGACCTCAATAACTAGCTTGTTAGCGATTAGCTACCATGTGTGAACTGTGCCCTTGTTGGTGAATGTTAGTTGGACAGAGCCATTTACTGAGTAATGGCTGTGCTACCAAGCTGAGACATTGATGCTTGGCGAATGCTGATGGAAAGACCCTGCTAACTGCACCACTTTTGCACAATCACGATTATGCTTTTGTTGTTACTGAGTATTAATGGAATCAGAGGTCAGCGAATAGCTGTTTTTTGTATGATTCCCTAATAAAGCTTGACATTTTTCTATACCCACAAAAGGTAACTATGACAACTGTTCAAATCTAGATGTGGTTTCTTTACTCTACCACTCAGTGTGGTTGATTTATTCCACTCTAGAGCACCCAACACACAGGTAAACTAAGCAAAATCTGGATATGTTCCACAAAGATCTGACAGTTGCAGATCAGCAAGCTTTTGAATTGTAACCAACCACGTAACAAGGCACTGAGTGAAAAGCAACCATCCCAAACAAAGACTTCAAGAAGACCTTTGCACTTGACAGTGATTGGGATCCTATAGCATTGATCGTTTGTAATAGTGGACAAACATTGGCCTGAATAACAAGGTCAATCACCCTTAGGCTTGGGCTTTAATGCTCAAGGGTGATCACTGACCAAGACCCCTGACACTAGCTTTATGATGCTTGAACTAACAAGAGCCTTTGAGAGGAATGTTAACAGAAATGTGAAAGAATCCAACAGCCCTGTGCTGGATTCAATTGGTTTTGGCAGAGATCTCGAGATAACATCCTGGAAGGGGATCCATTCACTGCGAGTATTTTGCTTCACTGCAGGTGCCCTTGACAAAGCTCAACATACGAATATGCTGGTTTATTGTCAGCTGCTATAGGCAAAACAATTTAAATGTGAGGAATGACTCATTTGAATACACATTTACACCCCTTACTGACTCAGTCTTTTCAAATCCATCTCTTAAAGGCCCAGCGCAGTCAAAAATGTGATTTCCCTGTGCTTTATATAGTGCCTTCAGAAAGTATTCACACCCAGTTTTTCCACATTAAAATTGATTTGTCATTTTTTGTCAATGATCTACACAAAATACTCTAATGTCAAAAAAATTTGTAAAACATTTATGAAAAATAAAACACTAATATATCTTGATTAAATAACTATTTAAACCCCTAAGTCAATACATGATAGAATCACCTTTGGCAGTGATTACAGCTGTCAGTCTTTCTGGGTAAGTCTAAGATCTTTCTGCACATGGATTGTGCAACATTTGCCCATTATTCTTCTCAAAATTCTTCAAGATCTGACAAATTGGTTGTTGATCATTGCTAGACAACCATTTTTAGGTCTTGCCATAGTGTTAACTTAAATCTGCTTATAAAACTAACTCGGCCACTCAGAAATATTCACTGTCTTCTTGGTAAGCAACTCCAGCGTAGATTTATGTTTTAGGTTATTGTCCTGCTGAAAGGTGAATTCGTCTCCCAGTGTCTTGTCACGTTCGTCGTATGAATCGGACCAAGGCGCAGCGTGGTATGCGTACATTCTTTATTATAATAAGAATGAACACTGAACAAACTAACCAAAATAACAAAACAAACCATGAAGCTAATATGAATAGTGCAGACAGGCAACTAAACATAGAACAAGAACCCACGAACACCAAAGGGAAATTGGCTACCTAAATATGATCCCCAATCAGAGACAACGATAAACAGCTGCCTCTGATTGGGAACCATATCAGGCCACCATAGACATACAAATCACCTAGACCTACAAAAACCCTAGACATACAAAAAAAACTAGACAATACAAAACTAACGTACCCACCCTAGTCACACCCTGACCTAACCAAAATATAAAGAAAACAGAGATATATCAGGTCAGGGTTAGTATTGTGGAGTGAGTACAATGTTGTTGATCCATCCTTAGATTTCTCCTATCACAGCCACTAAACTCTGTAACTGTTTTAAAGTCACCATGTTCACCCTAGTGAAATCCCCGAGTGTTTTCCTTCCTTTCCGGCAACTGAGTTAGGAAGGAAGCCTGTATCTTTGTAGTGACTGGGTGTATTGATACACCATCCAGAGTGTAATAAAAAAAATCACCATGCTCAAAGGCATATTCAATGTCTGCTTTTTTATTTGTACCCATCTATCTATAGGTGCCCTTCTTTTTGAGGCATTGGAAAACATATATATATTTTTTAATTTAATCCATTTTAAATTCAGGCTGTAACACAAATTGTGGAAGAGGTCAAGGGGTGTAAATAGGTACACCCATCTAGTACTAGGTCAGACCGCCCTTTGCCTCCAGAACAGCCTGAATTCTTTAGGGCATTCTACAAGATGTCAGTACATTCATGCTGCGAACAGCCCGTTCCATCTCGTCTGAAAGATGCTCTATTGGGTTAAGGTCCAGGGACTGACCAGGCCACTCAAGTAAACTGAACTTACTGTCATGTTCCAGGCCATGTTTTTCCACTCCTCAATTGTCCAGTGTTGGTGATAACATGCCCACTGGAACTGCTTCTTCTTGTTTTTAGCTGATAGGAGTGAAACCCGGTGTGGTCGTCTACTGCAATAGCCCATTCGTTATAAGGATCATCGAGTTGTGCGTTCTGAGATGCCGTTCTGCACACCAACGTTGTACTGTGCCGTTATTTGTCTGTTTGTGGCTCGCCTGTTAGCTTGCACGATTCTTGCCATTCTCCTTCGACCTTTCATCAACGACATGTTTTCACCCACAGGGCTGCCGCTGACTGGATGTTTTTTGTTTGTCGCACCATTCTCGGTAAACTCTAGACAGACACTGTTGTGCGTGAGAAGCCCAGGAGGGCGGACGTTTCTGAGATACTGGATCCAGTGCGCCTGGCACCGACAATCATACCCCGCTCAAAGTTGCTTGGGTCACTCGTTTTGCCCGTTCTAACACTCAATCGAACAGTAACTGAATGCCTCAAAGTCTGTCTGCATGCTTTATATAGCAAGCACAGACCACGTGAACGGGGTGGTATATCAAAAAAACTGTCCAGTGAGTGTATATTTCCACACTATGAGGTAGGAACAATACTGTGAAATTGTAAATATGATGATAATACCCTTTTAGTGTAAGAGCTGTTTGAAAAGAATGCCTGTTTTGGTGGGATGGAGTTTTGGCCTGCCTTGTGACATGATAAATTAGTTGAAAGACCAATAAGAAAGAGTTCCAAACCTCTCTGCCAATAACAGCTAGTTTTCCATTTTACCCTCCCCACTCAGCCCCCTCCCAGATAATCCCAGAAAAATGATTGCTTGAGAAATTGATCTTTGCTAAGAAGAATGCATTTTTTATTTGAATTGAAAACAATCACAGTAAGGTACTTAATTGTTACCTAGAAATTATTTGATATTGAGATAAAAACCGCTGCATTGGGCTTTTAAGCTTTTTGTTTGCTAGCCCATTCTGAAGAAAATGCCAAAGGATCATCTTTGATGCGTAAATTATTATACTGAACAAAAATATAAACGCAACATGTAAAGTGTTGGTCCCATGTTTCATGAGCTGAAATAAAAGATCCAAGAAATGTTTCATATGCACAAAAAGCTTATTTCTCTCAAATTTTGTACACAATTTTTTTTTACATCCCTGTTAATGAGCATTTCGCCTTTGCCAAGATAATCCATCCACCTAAAAGGTGTGGCATATCAAAAAACTGCATGATCATATCACAGGTGCACCTTGTGCTGGTGACAATAAAAGACCACTAAAATGTGCAGGAGTATTCCTGTCTGTAATAAAGCACTTTTGTGGGGAAAAACTTATTCTGATTGGGTGGGCCTGGCTCCAAAGTGGGAGAAATTGTTGAATGTAGCGATCATATTGTTGTTCTATATACAGTTGAAGTCAGAAGTTTACATACACTTAGGTTGGAGTCATTAAAACTCATTTTTTCAACCACTCCACAAATTTCTTGTTAACAAACTATAGTTTTGGCAAGTCGGTTAGGACATCTACTTTGTGCACGACACAAGTCATTTTTCCAACAATTGTTTACAGACAGATTATTTCACTTATAATTCATTGTATCACAATTCCAGTGGGTCAGAAGTTTACATACACTATGTGCCTTTAAACTGTGCCTTTAAACAGCTTGGAAAATTACAGAAAATTATGTCATGGCTTTAGAAGCTTCTGATAGGCTAATTTACATCATTTGAGTCAATTGGAGGTGTACCTGTGGATGCATTTCAGGGCCTACCTTCAAACTCAGTGCCTCTTTGCTTGACATCATAGGAAAATCAAAAGAAATCAGCCAAGACCTCAGAAAAAAAATTGTAGACCTCTACAAGTCTAGTTCATGCTTGGGAACAATTTCTAAACGCCCGAAGGTACCACGTTCATCTGTACAAACAATAGTTTGCAAGTATAAACACCATGGGACCACGCAGCCGTCATACCGCTCAGGAAGGAGACGCGTTCTGTCTCCTGGAGATGAACGTACTTTGGTGCAAAAAGTGCAAATCAATCCCAGAACAACAGAAAAGGACCTTGTGAAGATGCTGGAGGAAAACAGGTACAAAAGTATCTATATCCACAATAAAACGAGTCCTATATCGACATAACCTGAAAGGCCGCTGAGCAAGGAAAAAGCCACTGCTCCAAAACCACCATAAAAAAAGCCAGACTACAGTTTGCAACTGCACATGGGGACAAAGATTGTACTTTTTTGAGAAATATCCTCTGGTCTGATGAAACAAAAATACAACTGTTTGGCCATAATGACCATCGTTATGTTTGGAGGAAAAAGGGGGAGGCTTGCAAGCCGAAGAACACCATCCCAACCGTGAAGCACGGGGGTGGCAGCATCATGTTGTGGGGGTGCTTTGCTGCAGGAGGGACTGGTGCACTTCACAAAATAGATGGCATCATGAGGGGGGAAACTGATGTAGACATATTTAAGCAACATCTCAAGACATCAGTCAGGAAGTTAAAGCTTGGTCGCAAATGGGTCTTCCAAATGAACAATGACCCCAAGCATACTTCCAAAGCTGTGGTAAAATGGCTTAAGGACAAAGTCAAGGTATTGGAGTGGCCATCACAAAGCTCTGAACTCAATTCTATAGAAAATTTGTGGGCAGAACTGAAAAAGCGTGTGCGAGCAAGGAGGCCCACAAACCTGACTCAGTTACACCAGCTCTGTCAGGAGGAATGGGCCAAAATTCACCCAACTTATTGTGGGAAGCTTGTGGAAGGCTCCCAAAAACGTTTGACCCAAGTTAAACAATTTAAAAGGCAATGCTACCAAATACTAATTGAGTGTATGTAAACTTCTGACCCACTGGGAATGTGATGAAAGCTGAAATAATTCATTCTCTCTACTATTATTCTGACATTTCACATTCTTAAAATAAAAAGTGGTGGTCCTAACTGGTCCTAACTGACCTAAAACAGGGAATTTTTACTGGGATTAAATGTCAGGAATTGTGAAAAACTGAGTTTAAATGTATTTGGCTAAGATGTATGTACATTTCTGATGTAAACTGTACATGAAAAAGGTTGTTTCACCTCACTATCTAACAGAGCTCAAGAGGATTTAAAAATTCCAAAAGGTGTCAAAGATGAACTGCAATAGAAGAGGACACCATGGGAATGCTAGCACCTGCGTTTTCTGTCCCCACTCTCTCGATTTGACTGCAATGCTGACATTCCAGCACCTAGGAAGGCTCTAGAACTCTATATTTGTAACCTCTGCCACTGGCCGACTGGGACATCCTTTCTGCTGTCATCGACTATTTGACAAATTGCTAACAAAATGGTGCGATCCAATCCACCAATAGCAGGGTGACAAAACCCAGCTGAGGCTGTCCCACGAGGACATGCTTTGACCCAAACGCCTGTCCTGCTCCACTGTCCTGCGCCTTCCACCCAGCCGTTAGCTTCTTGGTGTGTGTGTACGTGTGTGTACGTGTGTGCTGGCACGCCCTGTCTGTCTGCCTGCCTGCGTGTTTGTTTAGTGGCAGTGTGTCCGCAACATGTGCTGACCCCTGTGTGTGCCGCAGAGCCTGGAGAGCCAGCGCCGTGCTGCAGTAAAAGCAGCTTCCTGCTCCAGTGAGCAGCTTTGCCTAAGGTTTTAACGCTGCACACACTCCAGCTAAGGTGCTCATCAGCTGAGCTAAGGCCACCACGCCTATAATCACTCCAACTAATCTTAACCTACTATCACTTTACCATGACTGATATTAGCTATCAGCGCCCTGGCAGAAGTTTCAGTGATGTATAATTTCTTTCTGGCTGTGAATTTGGACCTCTTTATTTAGCGTGAGACGGTACTTAGAACGTGTTGCCAAGGTTGAGCAGAATAGATGAGTTCAGAGAAATTGTTTTTGGAGGAAAACAATTGATGCCCATCCAAATGAGTTCCTAGCAGCACACAATCTGGATTTTTTTTAAACATTCATGCACACACTTGGCTTATATCCACCTCGTATCAATTTCAAAACACAGAGCTGTTGTATAAGAATGTAAATGCAGGTTGCATTGTAGTTCATCCCAGATTTGCACTGATTTATGGGTGGATGAATCAACATAAATCTCATTGACATTTATCATTATGATTTAATCAACAGAGAGTGGTGTTCCGTGTGACTGACAGAAATCCTCCCCAATAAACAAAACAGAATCTGATCGCTAACATGAGTCACCGTAACTGAATCATTACAGGTACAAGCTCGTATAACTGTCATTAATCAACATAAAGCAATTCGATTTCTGATGATATCCAGATCCGAAGCTGACCTCAAAACATAAATTCTGTAGCGTCAACTGCATAACGTCAACATCCGAAACGTCAACATCCGAAACGTCAACTCTGCAACCAGAATAAAAGGGCAATAGATTGACAAACCATATTAAATTCTTAAGCTATTGTACAAACCTCCTGACTTTTCCCGGGCAAGAGTTTTGTCCAGAGGGGGGGGGGGGGGGGGGGGGGGAATAGATAACGTCCCACCAAGTGATTTACTGTAAATAGTGGTGATTTTCCTCCATCTAGCTCAAGCAGAATATGAATATGGCTTTCTAATTATCGACCAGGCCCTGTGTGTGTTCCCTGGAAAGTGATAGAGGTCTCAGCACCACAATATAGAGAGCTCTGCAGAGCTAGGAGGTGTCAGTGGAGTTGGGATGAAAGAGCACAGAGACAAATGATCTTAATCGTATCATACACCACGGTTACTTATTGCCGGAAATAGCCTTCTTGGTGCTTCCTTGAAATTCAGTCGGTGTAGATTGACCATCTATCGATAGAACTTGGGGAATTTAATTCTGTGGGCCCATCAATTACTATCCCAGGGTTAATAGTATACTGTACCTGTAAATTGTATGAGCATAGTCCTGCTGCAATGTGGACTATTTAGCATATTCTTTTTACAGTTGGATGTTACGTACACTCTGTATGAAAACATGCTGCTGTGTTTTCCTATGTTAGCCTAGTGAAGTGGTAAGCACTCAATACACATGTATGTAAAGTGTAGACCATGAATGTAAAGCGTAGGCCGTCAATGTAAAGCGTGGGCCATCAATGTAAAGCGTGGGCCATCAATGTAAAGCGTGGGCCATCAATGTAAAGCGTGGGCCATCAATGTAAAGCGTGGGCCATCAATGTAAAGCGTGGGCCATCAATGTAAAGCGTGGGCCATCAATGTAAAGCGTGGGCCATCAATGTAAAGCGTGGGCCATCAATGTAAAGCGTGGGCCATCAATGTAAAGCGTGGGCCATCAATGTAAAGCGTGGGCCATCAATGTAAAGCGTAGGCCATCAATGTAAAGCGTAGGCCATCAATGTAACGTGTGGGCCATCAATGTAACGTGTGGGCCATCAATGTAAAGTGTAGGCCATCAATGTAAAGTGTAGGCCATCAATGTAAAGCGTAGGCCATCAATGTAAAGTGTAGGCCATCAATGTAAAGCGTAGGCCATCAATGTAAAGTGTAGGCCATATATGTAAAGTGTAGGCCATCAATGTAAAGTGTAGGCCATCAATGTAAAGTGTAGGCCATCAATGTAAAGTGTAGGCCATATATGTAAAGTGTAGGCCATCAATGTAAAGTGTAGGCCATATATGTAAAGTGTAGGCCATCAATGTAAAGTGTAGGCTATATATGTAAAGTGTAGGCCATCAATGTAAAGTGTAGGCCTTGCTTTGGCACACACAGTACATAAAAAAGGCACATACACACCAGGGTTGAGGATCTAGATTTCAAACATTTAACAGACACTCATCCAGTGCGACTTCCAGTAGAGAGTGGATACATTTTTCATACTCGTCCCTTCGTGGCAATTGAACCCACAACCCTGGCATTAAATTCACCATGCTCTACCAACTGAGCCACACAGGATCTGCTCAAATTACAATTCAATAATGGAAAAAAGGATGTTTATTTTGCATGACTTGATAAACTGAATAAACTGAAAAGTAGAAGCTATTCATTTCAAAGGTTATACATTTTCAGATTTTTTTTATTCAAATCACTTCCTGAATTGACTGCCTTCAATTTCGAATTGAGCCCAACCCTGATACACACTCACACAGCTTGAGAGCTTGTACATCAACACACTCCATCAAACACATTACTAAAAAAAGGAACACACACATATACTCAACAAAAATATAAACGCAACATCCAACAATTGAAAAGATATTACTGAGTAACAGTTTATGTAAGGAAATCAGAATTGAAATATATTTATTAGACCCTAATCTATGGATTTCAAATAACTGGGCAAAGGTGCAGCCATGGGTGGGCATAGGCCCACCCACTTGGCAGCCCACCCACTGGGGAGCCAGGCCCAGCCAACAAGAATGGGTTTTTCCCCACAAAAAGGCTTTATTACAGACAGAAAAACTCATCAGCAATACCCCTCCCCCAACCCCTCCACCCCCCAAAACGATCCCGCAGGTGAAGAAGCCGGATGTGGATGTCCTGGGCTGGTGTGTTGTGAGGCCGGTTGGATGTACTGCCAAATTCTCTAAAACAACGTTGGAGGCAGGTTTTTATATTATTATTTAAAAAAATGTTTACCCCTTTTACCCCTTTTACTCCCAAATTTCGTGATATCCAATTGGTAGTTACAGTCTTGTCCCATCGCTGCAAGTCCCATACGGACTCAGCAGAGGCAAAGAGCCATGCGAGCCATGGGTCTCCCGGTTCTGGCAGGGTGCGGACACAGCCCGGGATCAAACCCGGATCTGTAGGCACGCCTCTAGCACTGCGATGCAGTGCCTCAGACCGCTACGCCACTTGGGAGGCCCTGTAGGCAGCTTATGGTAAAGAAATGAACATCAAATTCTCTGGCACAGGGAATGCTGGACATTCCTGCAGTCAGCATGCCAATTGAACGCTCCCTGAAAACACAAGACATCTTTTGCATTGTGTTGTGTGACCAAACTGCACATTTTAAGTGGCCTTTTACTGACCCTAGCACAAGGTGCACCTGTGTAATGATCATGCTGTTTAATCATCTTCTTGATATGGCACACCTGTCAGATGGGTGGATTATCTTGGCAAAGGGGAAATGCTCACTAATAGGGATGTAAACAAATTTGTGCACATCATTTGTGAGAAATAAGCTTTTTTGTGCGTATGGAACATTTCTGGGATTGCGTTTATATTTTGGTTCAGTATAATTACATAAGCACATCGCATTGAGGACACAAACATACCAGTATAATTCTCTACAATCATCCACTAAGTACCTCAGGAGCATCATTCATGATCAACACTACTGCCTCACTCACATGTAAATACATCTTTCTCACACACACACACACACCCACAGAGAGAGAGAGACAGACACACCGACTAAATCGTCTACCCTTTAATCGAGAGCATTAACACAAGCTCGCCACTATAATCAAAAATAAGGGAGAGAAGAATTAAAAGAAAATTCCACCCCATAACCATCTTTTGTTATTAGTCCATTGTTGACATCGTCCCAAAATGTTTTGCTTGTCAGCACAAGTTTTCAAGATATACAACTTTCAAAATACAGAAATCATCCCAATATGATGCTGCGTTTTAAGAAAATGTTAACTTTTGAAAATGAATAGCTTCCACTTTTCAGTTGATTGAGTTCATTCAAAATATACAACCTTTCTTCGACTACTGAACTGTAATTCCTGTTTACTTCCTAAATTGACTGCCTTCAATTTTCCTTTAGTAGGAGGCAAGGTGCCTGTAGACACACAATAACGTACTCACACACCAAAAGAGAGGGGAGCGAGAGAGAGAGAGAGAGGAATACTCACAGAATGAATCACACGACACCAGGAGCCGATATCAAAAGATTCCCAGGGATGCAAGCCGGCTTAGTCCTGGCAGGGAGTAGGATACCCCACGGATAACAGGAATGGAGAAAGAGGAGTAAGATCCGAGAGGAGGGAGAGGCGGAGGGAGGGGCGAAGAGAAGGGGGGGGGGGGGGGGGGTCGGGACTGGGTCTCTGGGTTTGAAGTAGGGGTTTGGAAGGATTTTCTATTTCCTTTCACCAAGCGGTGTTTTCTTCTTGATATGGTGATAAGATATAGTATGGGGGAAACCTATATAGGAGTACTGTCCAACCCCTAGGGATGTCCTTTACTAGGAAAAGATTCCCTTAGGGTGGAAAATTAGGAATTTTCTAGGGTAGAGAAAAATATCCAACAGCAGTGGAAAAAGGGATGCAGACAAACGGAAAGGGAAGTCTCTCACTTTCTGCCCCGACGGAGCAATGAGTAGATGGCAGAATGAAAGAGTGTGTGCTGCTAACAAATATAAGAGCTGGGGAGGAGAAAGACCATTCTGTTTCAATTGGAAAAAAACAACTGTTTCTCTCTCCTGCCTTCCCTTTCGGCAAAAGGGCAAAGGCCTTCCTTGCTTCAACCAGAACTGCGCTCAAAAAGGATCTCGTTCCCGAGATTAAAAAGAGAGGGGGAGAAAAAAACTAACTAAATTAAGGAGGAAGGCGATAATGACGTGTATCTGTGGCACCTGTTCCCTTCTCGATTTCGGTTCCCTCTCACTCGTCCTCTCTCTCTATATCTCTCCCACCTGACTGGCAAGATTAAGGCATATAAATGATCAATTATCTTAATTGGCCCCGATTGTGGCGACAGTCCAATCTTTCAGTCACTAGTTTTTTCTCTCTCTCTCTTTCCCCCCTCCCACTCTTTTTTCCCCCCTCTTGCACTCTCGCCTGAGGAACAGCGAGGAAGGTAGTGCAGAGAATGCCAATGACACTGGTGGGTGTCAGTCTAAAGGTTGGGATCCTACCACCCCACTATCTGACTGAAATGGCCCCCTTATCCTTACCCAGACCGCCACTCTATCCATCCGCCTGCCCAACCTTCCCTACGGATTCTCTCCCGTCTCTCTGCTCTCCTGTCTCCTCTATAACCGGGCTTCTGCAAATATCAGCCTGAGTCTTAGCCTCACTCTCTCTCACTTTGATCTTTTTAGATTCTCTACACCTGTTCCCCACTTGACTCCCTTTGTTTGTAACACTCTCTTTCTTAACCACACTTTATATATTTTTTTAACTAATTTCTTTGTTTCAGATGTCTTTTGCACCGGGAGGGCCAGAAGAATTTCATACTGCCTCTGATTAGGCCAATAATAATTACTCAAAAGCAAAACTGAAACGATGGAAATATGAGAGAAGAGATGGGCAGACAATAACCTAGTTGCAATTTCAAATTCTCTCTCAGTTCTGGGTACTGAGAGTTAATCCACTGCTTTGTAGATCACAGCATGATACAAAAAGTATTTACGTTGAACCAAGATTACCTGGAAGGATAATTCACCTCGTGTGAGACATCATACAGAATCCTTGGCAGGAAATTCTTGGGAACCGATGGCTTTCCTGTCTTTTAGTTCTCACATCCACTTGTGTGAAGCTGTATCATACAGAAAAATGACCCCAAATCCGCTCTTCATTCAACGTGGCAGCAAATGGAACGGGTTGCCATAGCACCCCCAAAGAAAGCCAGCTTGATGCAAAGTCTTTAGGTGTGAAGGACGCTGGGTACTCTAGAGGTTATCACACAGAAGAGTGGCCCCATGGAGGGAAGTGTGGCCCTTGGCAGGGCAGGCAATGGACCCCATGTGGAAAAGTCTCCAGGGGTGATTTGGAATCTGTAATGAAAGAGAAAGGGAGATTAAGAGGGTAGAATAGAGAGCGAAAGAGTGAGTGAGAGTGTGTGTGTGTGTGTGTAATTACACTGACATGTCTTGCATTTCAACATCATATATCCACAGCCATTTTTTACAGTATGTCTCCCAGAAACTGCAATGTAAAAAAAAAAAAAAAATTTGATTTAATCTTATTCCATTTAATTATCAAGGGACCATGTTCAACTACAACATCAATTTCCTTAGAACTTCATAGCAGGCACAGTCACCTGTCAACATAAAAACGACCTTTGCAGTTGCGCAAACTATGACAGTCCATCCAATTAAAATAATGTATAGTTCAGCGGACTTCAAATCACATGTAAACACCACTTGCTCAAATCAGGAATGAACGATAAACTTAAAACGATAAAAGCTTACTAGCTGTGGAACCGGTTACATAATCGTTTTAAGTTGTGGGAGGCAATTTTTTACAGTGTTTAGTACCTCACTAATGTCTCTTTACAGTACAGCACATCCATGTATGTATGTTACTCTCCCTGCAACATCGACATTTACACATGCATCTGCTGCAAACGTACACTGTCTAAATGTTCCCTTACTGTTGTTATTACATTCCCAGCGCGGTCATATCAGAAACATGACCACCAAGGGCGTTCGTTTCAGAAAACGCAGAGGCTGTTCAGGGGGTAACAAAAAATGTAACACGTGTTTGAAAGTGCAGCCACAGCGGTGGACATAGGAGATGATCCGTAACAGCACGTTCCGTAATATTCCACCAACGTTTTAGTAACATTTGCCTAACGTTAGTTCCCTTTACGTAACGCCATCAGTGGCAGCTGGAGCCGAACAGCCGCAGCTTGCCTGCCATTGCGGGGGATGGTGGTCAAGTGGCCTCTGTGATCCACATGTAGCTACCGACTAGCGACTACACTCCGCTTTAGCACTTAGATCTACTCGGCATCACCACAACACTCCAGCCGAAAGTGCATCTTCAGAGTACAACAAGCTCGAATGTACCGATTGTGTACGAGTTCTAACTGTGAAGGTGGATGCTTTCAACTCTTGTGAGACAGATCGACAGATGTTCGAGTGTGTGAGAACTGAAAGTGTGTGTGGTGAGTAGGTGTTGGGAGTTGGGAATTCATGTGACGGTGAACGATGATGGCAGGCAAATTAGCTGTATGCAGAGACAAGCTACAGGCAAAGGATGCCCCTTATAACAGATCTCAGATCAGCTCTTCATCACCCCTGCTCTTACCGTAAACCATTCAGAGATGGAAAAACAAACTGGCCCTGGATCTGTGCTTACGGGCAACTGCAATACGAGTATAAATGGCTTTCCAGTGGAATACACACAGTTTGAGCCTTTTAAACATGAGTAATGTCCCCTAAGCATTGTCTGATTTATCTCTGTTTACATCATCTGGGTTATAAATTGAGGCCCAGACAAAAGAAGTGCTGGTTTGCTCTGATATCATCTCGACTCTATTTCAATGTAATTTATAACTTCTGTTTCCAAACCCATGAGTTATTGTTTTTAAAATCACAGTTCTCTCCTTTTTTTCATTATTCGCTAGGCTAGGCTTCAGGTTGTTTTAGTCGCAGGCCGTCTTTGCATCTTTCTACGCTAAAGCACCATGCACTGTATGTCTCAGAATGGAGAAACCTGTGGAACGGCCAGATGGCAAAGCAGTGTGTTTGTGTTCTTGTGTCTGTACCCCTTTGTGCATCTGTGTTTTCCTGGTTGTTTAAGAATGAGTGTGTGTGTATGTGAGTCAGGCTGTGTTTGTATGTGCACGAGAACCCACAACATCCCCTGAGGTTATTGAACAAACACTGGTTTGTCATTGCTGTGTTCTATCCCCGAACGTCGCTTGCTATCTATGGCACAACACAACCCTGCTTCCGGTGTTTACACCAATGCAACAACCAAACCTACCATCACTCCATCACACGGAGTGATGGTGATATCAGTAGCAGAACACTGCTTGTGCTATTACCACCCTCAATCACCCAGAGTGACGGCTAGCATCAGCATACAGCCATACATTCCTTATGGCTTTTCAGACACTGACAAAAATATATGTTGGGGTCAATGGAACTGTGGTGATGGTAGTGGTGAATGGTACGGGGATGTCATGGAGGTGGAGTAGGGGTGAGATAACCGGGGGGAAGAAGGGAGGGGGGTTGTCTGGACAAATGGGGATGGCGGGGGTGGGGGAGTTTGCTGTGAGAAACGTTTTTTGACCCAAAAGTCCATGGTTTAGGTTGCATGTCAGTTCACTTCCAGTTTCGTTCATATGTATGCGCCCTCGATGGATGGCTCGGTGGGTGACGGTGGGAATGAGTGATGAGAGAAACAAGGGAACGAGAAAGAGAAGGAGAGGAAAAGAGGGGAGCGAAAGAGAGTAAGGTGATAAAATGGCTGATGGATGACAGTAGTCGATTTGGATGAGGGGTGATTGATGAGAAACAATGGACAAATACCGACGGTCGAGATAAAGATGTGACAGAAAAAAAAGGGAATGACAGAACGGGAGGAGAAGAAAAGGGGGAGAAAAGAGGGAAAAACACCACACTCACCCATCCCAGTCCCCTCTCCATGGGCGAACGGTTGCCCCTGCGAGATTAGCGGTTGCCACGGAGAGCTAGTGAGGGAGTCCTCAGCCAAATGCCAACTGGACAGCTATAATGAGCATGTGCACCAGCGCCGGGAAAAAGAGGAGATAGAAGGGGAGAAGGGGAGGAGGAAAGGGGAAAAGAGAGAGAGAAAACAGAGAGAAGAAGAGCAGAGGAGAAACACTACGACCCTATCAGGACTGTGTCTCTTCAGCATTTCTTGAATTCCCCAAAATCCGTCCCGTCCAAATCCTCTTTTCCAAACAGAATGATAGATCACTTTCTTTCCAAGAGGCAACCACAGCTCCAGAGTCTATTGACAGGCAGACAGATACACACACTCCCTCTCAAATACATGCAGGGCAAACGCTGTCACAATGACACCCCGAAACGGCTCCCCAGGCTGTCACAAGAAGAGAGAAATTGCCCTCCTCCTCTCTGTGCCTCTGTGGTGCTCCTCTTGTTCATAAAGACCAGTCCATTTAGAGATGCGTGAAAGCCGTGTAATTGCTCCTCTGTTCCCCTTTTCCTTTTTGACTCCTCTCTTTTCTATCTAACACCTCTCTTCCTGTAGTTCCTCCGCATTGAGCACGCTGTATTTCCACAGTGTGTGGCTAGCGAAGGAACCGACTGCAATCACCACCAGCAAGCTCTTGCTCTCTCTGCTCATTGTATCTCAATACCTCTTCAGCTCTCTCTCCAATCCAATCAGCTCTCTCTCTCTGTCAAATATCAACTGGCTGCCACCCTTTCATCCCCTTCTGTCAATCAAGGAAACATAAAATAAACATCAGCCAGTCTCTCTCCCTCGCTCGCGCTCACACACGTGCCCGTGATGAATTCTCTCACATGGCCATTCATCTTCCTTATGTTGTTTAACCACGTTTGTTTGTGTCACACACACACACACACAGGCAGGCATATTGTAACATACTCACACAGTAACACACTGACATACAGATGTAGGATCTTAATTGGATCATCCTGTAGCAGGAGAACATTCCTGCAACGCAGGAAATGTAAAACTTGTCGTGTATTTGAGGTTTAAAAAGGTTTAACATTTCTGACTTGATTTTCCCTTAAGAAAATTGTATCGACCCCTACAAAAATGTACATTCATTATAATCCACATAATAATTCACATTTCCTGTTGCGGCAGGAATATTTTCCTGCTGTATCAAACTGGCTCAAATTAAGATCCTACATCTGTAGAACTACACTGAAATCCATGCACAAACAAACACACAGGCATATCAATGTCTATCCACACACTACAAAGCACACCATATTCTGTTTATGAGTCACAGGAACAAACACACACATACTGTACACACATGAACACACAAAACACACAAGCTATGTGGTTAAACAACATAAGGCAGATGAATGGCTACGGGAGAGAATTCATCGCTGAGGACACGTGTGTGTGTTCAGCAGTAGTAGCACCCAGTGAGGGTAGAATAGAGTGAAAAGGAATGCCTGATCACAGGGGGAGACAGGGCTCATAAACCTTCTGCCCCACTGGAGTGTTACGTACCGTCGTCCCTCATAATAAATTAGACTTTTCCTTTTTTGTCCTCTCAATGCAGAGCCCCCTGGGCCATGGTGTATAGGTACTCCCCTCCCCGTCATCCTCTTACACCCCCCACTCCCACACACACACACACACACAGCCTACACTACACAGTCACATAGGCTATAGGACTCACAATAAAGCATTTGCTATGGAAAGCTCCCTAAATCAATGGTACACACAATCTCGATATCCATTTTTATTTGGTCGGGAACTAGTCACGGCGTGTGACTGCCACTGGGTTCTTAAGACACAGCAGGAAATGAGAAGCACTCACTGGGACGTTATTGACATAAAGAACATGGCTAGCTCCAAATCTTTATATGAGATTAGGACAAATGACAGGGAGAGATAAAGCAAGAAAAACTGAAAGACTGAGAAAATAAAATGGGGGAAAATCAAATGCGAGGTGATGCAAATTGAGTCACGACCGATAACGAAATCAATACTGCGTAGATATTCAGAAGGATGAAACATGACCGGGAATGTCTAGTACGTCAGAATTGAAACTATAAAACTAAAATCAGAACCAGCCTAGATGTATTGGAAAACAAGTACATGAGCCACATGCAAATGTCAAGCTACATTCTACGGCCTGCAAGTCACACATACTAAAAATGAACGCACATCTACACACACACACACAGTAACATACCAGCACACGCTAATGCATTCACACACAAGCACACCTTGACTTTAGTGTCCCCTGATTAAGGGCAGTGTGGTCCCCACGTATCTTTATCTGCATGTAAAAACTGTGGTGTTTTATCGTCCTCGTTCACTCTTCCGGTCCTCTCCTTTCAGGGCCCGTCTGTGTGGTCCCACTGTTCACCACAGCCTGAGAACACTATGGAGGGGAAAGCCAGAGAGAGTGAGAGAGTGTCAGAGAGGTGTGCTACGAAGATTATGAAGGGGAAAGCCAGAGAGCGTTAGAGGGTGAGGGAGAGCGGGGGGGGGTAAAAAAAAAAGCAGAGAACTGACATTCAGCCCCGGCGCCATACCTCGCCTGTGGAATAATGATTATGCTCTCAGCATGCCAGTCACTATCAATGAGTGAGTGAGCAAGAGAGAGGAGAGGAGGGAAGAGCGGGAGAAGGAAAGCAATGCATTGGGGGAGAAACAAGGTGAATAAGAGAGAGGGTGGAGTGAAAGGGGGATTGAGCGGGGGGGGCTATACAATTTTTAAAAAAGAGCCCCGGGGCCTATGATTTCTTAATCTGACTCACACACATGCACACACTCAGCAAATCACTGCAGGTAGTACCCATTCTCAGCAATGCCAGATGCCACGTGTATGAGCGATGCTGTGGGGAGGGGGCTTGGCAAGGATAATCATAGGTCAAAAAGATGGTGCACAGGACTTGAATTATGTACAGAAAATAACACTGTATGACTGTAAATGTGAGGATATGATTCTGGACTAAAACTACAGAGAAAAGATAAACAGGAAGAGAATGTCCCCTCAAACTAGGAAGAATACATCCTCTCAAAACAGGAAGGACATATGCTCTTAAACCAGGTTCCCCACACAACGTTGACACAACACTAAAGGGACACATTCACTGATAAAAGGGACTAGCTGTTTCCACGCTTGCCCTTTTCCAGCAGCGGACACATTTCTGTCATTGTTTATGTGGATGGGCTAGTCACCCATCATACAGCTGCCATTTTAGGTCTCAGCTGTGGCTGCTAGGTAGTAGGGGGCCTAATCAGTGTTACATGTTAAAGCCTCCCCCATTTCAGACAGGCAACACCTGACATAAGCGTCATGATTTGGCTTATTTTGCATGACGCAAATTGAGAAATATGATCTGGCAGAGAAAATGAATTGCTGAGATTTCACTACCGTAATGCCTAGATGAGATGATCTATCTTGTTTGCGTGGCTACTCTAGCGCCTCGTCCAAATTTGAAGTGCGAAGGAGACAAAATGAAGTAACAATGACGAATAGCCATAATATAAATTCTGAAATCACGATTGAGCAGAAATAGACTCTGAATGAGCTCCAATGAAGCTCCGAAATGTCAAAAGGGAGTTACACCATTGAAGTTGACATGGACAAAGTGGTTACGTGACGTGTGACAAGACTTTACACAAACTGTTGGAAGGTTAAACGCTCCGTCTCACCACCCTCTAGATTCTTACCTCAGGAGTGTTCGAAAACAAACCAAGTTTGAACTTGTTGGGCTCCTGCCTCTCCAATGTTTGGCACAGGAATCACATCAGTGGCAAGAGTTGTTAGAGGCTTTCACTGCTTAATGTAGTAGACACATGAACGCAAGTGGCAAGTGCACCATGCCCCGTCTCAGGCACCAATGCTTGTATCCAAGAATTGCTGACATTTGTTGGATCTTCTTGACATTAGCTGGATTTCAGAGCATGCAGACACAGCAAAATAAATATTTTTTTTAATGCTCTTTAGGGCTTTTCACACCACTGACCCAAACCGAGCCAGGCCAAACCAAGCTGTACTGAGCTGGCCTGGTTACGCATCTACCGTAGTTGCTGGAACTGTGCTTAAAAGGAGAATGTGAAAAGAGAATATCCAAGCCAGCAACTTTAGTCTGAAACAGGTAAAAATGTTAAGACATTAGCCTCATTCATTCTTGATCTCACTGACTAAATCGGAATGATAATACGACAAAGCAAATGACCGACACTTGTCCTTCATTTCAAGGTTTATGTCAGTTCAACGTGCAGCCATTCTGTTTTAACGACACCCCCCGCGATGCATACACACCATAGGAAGTGAGGGCACTTCAAGCTTGATGCTTCATTTGACAGTACAAGTGTCTCATTGACTTAACTGCCTACATGCCCATCTGCCCGCATTGCAGACATGCTCCTGGAAAAACAGATCAATTTCAGTTCCAGGCTGACCTGGTGTCAAAATTTGCTGGCATTCTAAACAAGCCTGGCTGGGACTGACACCATTAGCACTTGGATGCCTCTAACCCAGACAGCTGCCAACAGTCTGCATCCTTAGACCTCCCTCCCCACCGCATCAACTGCTGTCAAGGGATTTGTTACCACAAATATACCACTAAATAGCTTTCCCACGCCAAACAATCTCTATCTGAATCAAAGCCTAGTTTACCTAGCTTTGGGGACCCTTTTCGTAAGTGGGTATTCTAATTCACAGATCCTTCAGTTCACCTTGTTCTTAATTCTCACTCTGAGCAAGGGAGAACAGGTCATTGTTGACTAGTAACATAGTGAGTAAAACTATTTAGAAACAGAAACATTTTGTCAAGCAAGTACTTTAGTGAAGGGCTTACATTTATTGTCTTGCCAATAAAACCCATTGAATCGTTTGAGAGAACCCCCATGCTGTCTCCCTGCAAAAGGATGCAAATTAAATGGAAAGAGAGCATTTTATTCAAAGAAATACAACAGATTTTGAAGGCACTCTGTCAAATTGAGATTGAACACAGGCTCAAAAACATTCTATTAGAAGTAACTTACTTCAAACCATTCTATACATCTGTACTTAAATTGAAAACTGATCCTCGTAATCCTAACACCGCACCATTCCTTCACATTTTATTTATTCAAGTCCCACTTCACTCCGTTCCCCTCACTCCCTGCTCTCCACCCACTTCTTATCCTCCTTTTAGATTGTGACAGTTCTTCTCAGAAATGATTTTCATCCAGGTGACCTTGGCAGCCTCTTGTGAAATGTCTCACCAGTGAAGTTACATCAACTTTTCACCCGCTGCTCACCAGCCTGCTCCACGATGACCTCGATGGCATGCCGCATAATGGTGCCCCCCACAGCCCCGGCCTGCCCGTTGCCCACAGCAACTGAGGGGTGCAGGAGGATGAGGGGAGCAGATACGGAAGAATATCCTCCCTGAGAGACCACTTGGGGCTGAACAAGTAAGATCGTACGCACGGCCGCCTGACCCTCCATATTGTCCATATTCCCCTGAATTTTGACCCCTAGGACAGCGGTCTGCTCGCTGATGCCCTCTTGTGGCTGTGTGGGGGGGCAGCAGCGGTGGGTCTTGCGGTGCTTTCCCAGGTTGGAGAGGGAGCGGAAGGCCCGGTGGCACACAGGGCAGGAGAATGGTTTCTCGCCACTGTGAGTGCGGGCGTGCTCAGTGAGGCGGGCGGCCAGGACGAAGCTCTTGCCACAGACACCGCAGACGAAGGGACGCTCGCCGCTGTGCAGACGCTCGTGGTCGCGCAGGTGAGGGATCTGTCGGAAACTCTTCCAACATTGGGAGCACTGCGGAGAGGAAAAGGAGGAGGGTAGGGCAGGAAGAGGGAGGCAAGGTTGGAGTAGGAGGGAGGGAGGGAAAGATACAGATAGACAGTTATTGCTAATGTGAGCACCCGAAAACATTATCAGGTAGAGGGAAACAGATTTTAAGTGAAAATACTTTGAAAAGGCTTTAGCTACCTTAAAATGGCCTTTAGATACTGGCCCAGAGTGTTCAAAGATTAATAGGGGTCTAATGAGCTGCTAAGAGCTTTTACTCAACACCCTGAGCCTGGAGTGTTACCCAATAGACGGTTGCTAGGTGACGTACAGTGCCTGGCAAAAGTATTCATCCCCTTGGTGTTTTTCCTATTTTGGTGCATTAGAACCTGTCATTTAAATAGATTTTGGGGGGGGATTTCATGTTATGGACATACACAAAATTGTCCAAATTGGTTTAGTGAAATGACAAAAATAACTTGTTCCCAATTTTATTTAATTTTTTATTACAAAAAGGAAAAGTGGTGCATGCATATGTATTCACCCTCTTTGCTATGAAGCCCCTAAATAAGATTTGGTGCAACCAATTACCTTCAGAAGTCACATAATTAGTTAAATAAAGTCCACCTGTGTGCAATATAAGTGTCACATGATCTCAGTATATATACACACACCTGTTCTGAAAGGCTCCAGAGTCTGCAACACCACCAAGCAAGCGGCACCATGAAGACCAAGGAGCTTCCCAAACAGGTCAGGGACAAAGTTGTGGAGAAGTACAGATCAGAGTTGGGTTATAAAAAAATATCTGAAACTTTGAACATCCCATGGAGCACCATTAAATCCATTATTAAAAAATGGAAAGAATATTGCACCACAACAAATCTGCCAAGAGAGGGCCGCCCACCAAAACTCACGGACCAGGGAGGAGGGCATTAATCAGAGGGGCAACAAAGAGACCAAAGATAACCATGAAGGAGCTGCAAAGCTCCACAGCGGAGATTGGAGTATCTGTCCATAGGACCACTTTAAGCCGTACACTCCAGAGCTGGGCTTTACGGAAGAGTGGCCAGAAAAAAGCCATTGCTTAAAGAAAGAAATAGGCAAACACGTTTGGTGTTCGCCAAAAGGCCTGTGGGAGACTCCCCAGACATATGGAAGAAGGTACTCTGGTCAGAAGAGACTAAAATGTAGCTTTTTGGCCATCAAGGAAAATGCTATGTCTGGCACAAACCCAACACCTCTCATCACCCCGAGAATACCAGCCACACAGTAAAGCATGGTGGTGGCAGCATCATGCTGTGGGTATTTTTTTCATTGGCAGGGACTGGGAAACTGGTCAGAATTGAAGGAATGATGGATGGTGCTAAATATAGGGAAATTAAGGGAAACCTGTTTCAGTCTTCCAGAGATTTGAGACTGGGACAGAGGTTCACCTTCCAGCAGGACAATGACCCTAAGCATACTGCTAAAGCAATACTCGAGTCGTTTAAGGGGAAACATTTACATTTCTTGGAATGGTCAAAGCCCAGACCTCAATCCAATTGGTATGACTTAAAGATTGCTGTGCACCAGCAGAACCCATCCAACTTGAGCTGGAGCAGTTTCGCCTTGAAGAATGCGCAAAAATCCCAGTGGCTAGATATGCCAAGCTTATAGAGACATACCCCAAGAGACTTGCAGCTCTAATTGCTGCAAATGGTGGCTCTACAAAGTATTGACTTTGGGGGGTGAATAGTTATGTACGCTAAAGTTCTGTTATTTTGTCTTATTTCTTGTTTGTTTCACAATGAAACATATTTTGCATCTTCAAAATGGTAGGCATGTTGTGTAAATCAAATGATACAACCCCCCCCAAAAATACATTTTAATTCCAGGTTGTAAGGCAACAAAATAGGAAAAATGCCAAGGGGGTGAATACTTTCGCAAGCCACTGTACAACGCCTCCTATCAGCCATGTTGGAAGACCACCATATCAATTCTTCCCGACGACAACAGCTGAATGGCTAGCCCAAACGTCATGATAACAGTGCCTAAAAACTAGTTGATTCATCACCACAGTCAATTTTTGTGCAGTAATTGGCTGCTCTAAGGCAGGAAATCATGTTTTTCCAGATTACTCGCAATCATGAAACACCAAAAGGAGATATGACTGACCGTAAGGCGCTACAGAGGGTAGTGCGTATGGCCCAGTACATCACTGAGGCCAAGCTTCCTGCAATCCAGGACCTATATAATGGAAGTAAGCATTTCACGGTAAGGTCTACACTTGTTGTATTCGGCGCATGTGACAAATAAAGTTTGATTTGACTCAAGAACTGTCAGAAAAGCGAAGAAACCTTTTTGCCCATCAAGACCTGAACCCAGACAGCTGTCAGTACAGGGTCTGCTCCAATCATTTCATCACTGGTAAGTCTGATGAATTTCGAGTTTAGTTTAGCTGTTACGCTAACCAGGCGTTGACAACAATTCTAAGTTAGCCAACATTAGCTAGCTAGCTAAATAGCTTGTAGTCTAGCTATTAGCATGCATCTCTTATAGGCAGTGCGTGAGTTTCAATTTGAGGAAGCAATTTTTCACTACAAAAATGCACCTTTATAATAAAACATTGCATGCATCTATCATCGCATTTGCAGACTAATGAAAACCTACTATTCCTAATGTGGTGAGTAGATTGAGTTATATTAATAGCCTAATAAATTGACTATCCAAATCTAAATCACTGTGCATAGCTGAGCGCATAGTGGAATAGGCCTTTAAGGCTATATCAGATACTTTTTTTTCTTTGCACAGGAAATATTTGGCTTTCGATAAACACATTTCATGCAATTCTACTACACTTTATATGACTGGAGACATAAGCAATCTTTTTTAATACGACAAATCACGGGGTAGCCTTCCTTGCTGAGACAAACAGATCAATGAAAACAACCTTGTATTGAATGCAACCATCTAATCTAGGCCGGCGAAAAGGGGAGACACAAATTGTACAAAATCTCAGACAATGTTTTGAACGGTCATCCAACTCGGAATGCCATTTTTCTAGAGCGCTGACTTTCCGCCCTGAAGATCACTGACGTCATGATTTGACCTCTCTCTACTATAATAGTTAACAATTAAAACACTTCACTTCAAAGAACCAACACTTTATTTCATATAATTTCAAAGTGTACAAGTAAGCTAACTCATAAGATGTCTAACAGTAAAGGTTAGACATCTTAGTAACATGTAGGCTATTATTACTAAAGCATAATTTCAGGTGAAAAAAAAAGTGATACCAGTGACGGCCAACCTCGCTCCACTGATCACTGTTCTACTTGCTGAGCAGACTTCTATTCCAGCCCAGCAATAGCACACGTTAGTTATCAACTAATTAGGTTTGATAAGGTGAATCAGGTGTGTTAGTGCTGGAAGCCTGCACACCCAGCAGGGTTGACCTGCTCAAGTTGTAATAGGTTTATACATTGTGTGTGACTTAATTTTTTTTTTTTTTTGTTTACAACATTTGCTAACATTAGGTACACGAATAACCCATGGTATACAAGGATGTACCCTTATTCTCTCGGGACATTCACTGAGACCTCATCTGCAGAGTTCCACAGCTCTCTGTATCTGAGGACCGAAGACATAAACAGGCTTCATTATACTCAAATTAGACAGCACTGAATATTATGCAATATCTCTATCCTCAGTTTCTCTCGCTAGGTACTGGAACTGGAGAATATTTTCACAATGTCCTCCCACAAAAGATACCTGCCCTATCCAAAGTAGCCTACTCTCTCCCTTCTCTGACAGCTGGAGCTGCTAACATTAATCCTTTCACCCTCTTCCATGACTGTTTGCTAGCTACCTGGCTATGAATGCATGGAGTTTGTGATTTATTTTACAATGATAAATACATCATGGTAGCTAACTATCTAATGTGAAGTTAGCTAGCTGGTAACATTTTATTCACTTAGCTAGCTATACAGTATGTAAAGTAGCTATCATTACGTTAGCAGCTCATTTGAGTTAGCCTGCACATTAGTTCCTGTAGTAAGCTTGCTAACATTACATAGTCAAAGAAAAATGTTCACTTAGTTTTCTGGGTCCTTACAAAAAAAACGAATAAATGGGCAATCTTCCTGATGTTTCCGGTGGTAGCAATACGCAGCCAGCCATGTGGACGTTTGGAGGACTTCCACAGAGAGGAAGAGGTAGAGAGAGGCCAAACTTGGCAGAAAATCTGTTTCCCTCCAGCAGTTGGCTTTTTTCATTGTTTTGACTACCAAGCAAGGAGTTTTTGTATGGAGGTCAATGAGTGTCGAATTTGGTCAACAACAAAAAATGTAAGGTTTATTTAATCTAATATAAGTTTTTGTCATGCTTAAGTTGTACGAGTGTACTGATCTAAGTAGGAGACGTGACATCCCGGCAACTTTGAGTAAAAACACTTTAGATCTTGAGATGGCTATGCATATTCATGATAAGAGGCTAGTAGCATAGCATCGCTCTCCATTGAATACAGGCGCATCGAATACTCAGAAAAGGATTACAATAATTTGATGTATCCACCAATCCAAAAAGAAAGGATAGGTGGGAGCTTGAAAGCCGACCATGCCACTTTGTGGACAACAACTCCCATTGTTAGGGCTTCCGTTTGGCCACTCTACCATAAAGGCCTGATTTGGTGGAGTGCTGCAGAGATGGTTGTCTTTCTGGAAGGTTCTCCCATCTCCACAGAGTAACTCTGGAGCTCTGTCAGAGTGACCATCGGGTTCTTGGTCACCTCCTTGACCAAAGCCCTTCTCCCCCGATTGCTCAGTTTGGCCAGCTCTAGGAAGAGCCTTTGTGGTTCCAAACTTCTTCCATTTAAGAACGATGGAGGCCACTGTGTTCTTGGGGACCTTCAACGCAACTTTTGGTACTCTTCCCCAGATCTGTGCCTCGGCACAATACTGTCTCGGAGCTCTACGGACAATTCCTTCAACCTCATGGCTAGGTTTTTGCTCTGACATGCACTGTCAACTGTGGGACCTAATATAGACAGGTGTGTGCCTTTCTAAACCTCTAAACTTTTGTAAATAAGGTATCCGTTGTTGGAAAAATTTGCTAAAATTTATAAAAACCTGTTTGCTTTGTCATTCTGGGGTATTGTGTGTAGATTGATGAGAAAAAAAGTATATTTAATCCATTTTAGAATGAGGCTGTAACGTAACAAAGCGGAAAAGGTCAAGGGGTCTGAATACTTTTCGAATGCACTGTATATGGTTCATTCCTACAGTTACTGTGATGGTCTGGTTTCCACCAGACTGACTCTGGTCTTCCAACATGGCGCCTGGTGTGGTTGCTAGGTGATTTGTGACGCAACTGAAAACCCTCTATACAACAACCTGTTGAAGGGGACTAAAGCCGGACAATTTGGTTATCTAGAACTGTTATTTCTGTTGACAAGTTGGAGTAACAATTAACACAGGGTTGCCCTAATACAACCTTTGGTCTATGTAGGGCTGCAAAAATCATGAAACTGTGTCCCACATTCCTTTGTTTTTCAGAGAGGATTTCTGGAATCAGCAGGGAATGAGCTGCGAGGGAACCCTCTAACTTGGAAATCTGAAAAAGCAGGGAATTTGTGGAAAGTTTTGAAATTTTGCAACCCTAACCCTGCATTGACGTCTTTCACCTCTGACCTGAAAGGGCTTCTCCCCCGTGTGGACTCTAAGGTGGACGCTGAGTGATGAGCCGGTGGTGAAGTACTTCCCACAGTGATGGCAGTGGAAGGGACGGGGCTTGGGGAGGTCGGCGGCGGCCACCGTGTCCCCGGGCGCCGGGCAGTGGGTAAGGAGGTGCTCTTCCAGGGAGGCGGCCGTTGCATAGCGCCGTCTGCAGGGGGTCATCGGGCAGCGTAAGGGGGTCTGTCCGGCGTGGGACAATCTGTGGAGGTCCAGGCCTTCCTTGGTGACACAGCGATGGCGGCAGAACTCACAGTCCAGAAGCCCTGTGGTCTTGTCCCGCCTTCCGCCTTGGCCACGGCCTCTACCCTGGCCTGTTCCCTTAACCAGGCCTATGTCCACCACTCCTGTACAGAGAAGAAAGTCTGATTACATGGCACAGGAGCAGCCATGTTAAGTGAGCATATGCATAAAAGCAGAGGGTTAGAAACCAGTTTAGAAACGTAGAACTTTACATGGTTGATAATATCAGTGAGAATATCAAAAGAACCATACGATAACAAGGAAAATTACCAAAGTCCTAATTTAACCAAACGAAAATACTTCAGTTGAAATACACTACCGTTCAAAAGTTTGGGGTCACTTAGAAATGTCCTTGTTTTTGAAAGATAAACTATTTTTTTGACCATTAAAATAACATCAAATTGATCAGAAATACAGTGTAGACATTGTTAATGTTATAAATGACTATTGTAGCTGGAAACGGCAGATTTTTTTATGGAATATCTATATAGGCGTACAGAGGCCCATTATCAGCAACCATCACTCCTGTGTTCCAATGGCATGTTGGGCTAGCTAATCCAAGTTTATAATTTTAAAAAGGCTAATTGATCATTAGAAAACCCTTTTGCAATTATGTTAGCAGAGCTGAAAACTGTTGTTCTGATTAAAGAAGCAATAAAACTGGCCTTCTTTAGACTAGTTGAGTATCTGGAGCGTCAGCATTTGTGGGTTCGATTAAAGGCTCAAAACCTCGTACAAGCGGTGCACTACTCCCTTCACAGAATAACGCAAACTGGCTCTAACCAGAAAAGAAAGAGGAGTGGGAGGCCCCGGTGCACAACTGAGCAAGAGGACAAGTACATTACAGTGTCTAGTTTGAGAAACAGATGCCTCACAAGTCCTCAACTGGCAGCTTCATTAAATAGTACCTGAAAAACAATAGTCTCAACGTCAACAGTGAAGAGGCGACTCCGGGATGCTGGCCTTCTAGACAGAATTGCAAAAAAAAAGCCATATCTCAGACTGGCCAATAAAAAGATTAAGACGGGCAAAAGAACACAGACACTGGACAGAGGAACTCTGCCTAGAAGGCCAGCATCACGGAGTCGCCTCTTCACTGTTGACGTTGAGACTGGTGTTTAGCGGGTACAATTTAATGAAGCTGCCAGTTGAGGACTTGTGAGACATTTGTTTCTCAAACTAGACACTGTAATGTACTTGTCCTCTTGCTCAGTTGTGCACCGGGGCCTCCCACTCCTCTTTCTTTTCTGGTTAGGGCCAGTTTGCGCTATTCTGTGAAGGGAGTACTACACAGCGTTGTACGAGACCTTCAGTTTCTTGGCAATTTCTCGCATGGAATAGTCTTCATTTCTCAGAACAAGAATAGACTGACGAGTTTCAGAAGAAAGGTCTTTGTTTCTAGCCATTTTCAGCCTGTAATCGAACCCACAAATGCTGACGCTCTAGATATTCAACTATTCTAAAGAAGGCCAGTTGTATTGCTTCTTTAAATCAGAACAACCGTTTTCAGTTCTGCTAACATAATTGCAAAAGGGTTTTCTAATGATCAATTAGCCTTTTAAAATGATAAACTTGGATTATCTAACACATCGTGCCATTGGAACACAGGAGTGATGTTTGATGATATCAGAAATACAGTGTAGACATTGTTAAATGTTCAATTTGATGTTATTTCAAATGGACAACAAATGTGCTTTCTTTCAAAAACAAGGACATTTCTAAGTGACCCCAAACTTTTGAATGGTAGTGTAGAACATCTTCCATCTTTGTAGGCAACAACTTCTAACAGATAGACTAACATTATTAAGGGGTAAATAAAGTGGTCGGGGGAAATTCATTAGTCAAAGTGAAAGGGGGAGTATTCACAAGACTGATATGACTGCGCGAGGCCTTGTAAGTTGTGTTGCAACATTGCCCTTGACGACCTCGGTAACTGGCCCCGAGCCAGCGTGATTTAATAATGATAACAAAAGAACAAAAGCAACAACATAAATCAGCAGGTAATGGCCTGTGAAACGCACAACGCAGCGTATTAAAATAGATCATGTGTTCTGACAGGGGCGGCAGGGCTGGCAGTTGTTGTATGGCATTGTGGGATAGCGGGGGATTTCCCTCTCCGCCAAGTCTTTTCTCTTATACGTTTAGTTAGCGGTTAGTGGTTCATATGGATATGAAAGCTCGCTGACTTTATTAAATGTCATTTAAACGATATTACGCTGGTGCACTCAACCGCAGAGTACGGGCGCAATCCATCGCTTAGCCGAGGCAGCAGAGGGCAGACTTGATGTAAGGAAGAGCATATGGCACAGAGACTGGCGTAGACACGCGTGCATATGCAAAGCAACAGGCAGACGGCCAAGTGTAGTAATACAGGCACGCAGGTGCTTGAAGAGCCACCCACACACTCAAACACACACCGAGAAACCCACAGAATGACATCACGTAGGGCCATCTAAACCATGCATATAAAAGATGAAAGATTTGAGGGCACAGACTGGTAAAGAAATCCACACACGAACGCATGCACATACTATTAGTATTACTCTGACCATCGTGTGTGAGAGCATGAAGCTTCAGCCTGCTCTTGTGGAAGAAGTGTTCTCCACAGATGGAGCAGGTGAACGGATACTTCCCTGTGTGAGAGTATCTGACGGCCATTTCAGGGGAAAAGAGAGGGAAAAAGAGACAATTAGATATGTTTTTCTGAAAATATAGAGATAACATTTCAAGCGAAAAGCCCTTATTTCCAACATTCACCATATAAGGCCAGGTTTCCTTCCTTACCATGTGACCAGACCATTTCCTTACCACGTGACCAGTCCAGGAAAGACTTCTGGCCCTAATCATGGTCCTATATGCAATTCACAATAAGACAACATCTACACAACCTCATACAAATTCAACATAGGACAGCCTTATGTGTATTCAAACAGAGTGGTGCTAATATATTGTAGATTGTTTAAAGCTTTGCGCCACAAGTCATGACTGTTGAGCAACACAACCCTTCTGCAATAGACATGACACGTATAAAACTTCTGACCCTGTGTTTATCACATTCCCTCTCCCATATAATAAAAGCTGTGTTGTGGTCTGTGTGTGTGTGGTAAACTGTCCTAGTGGTTTATGCAATCAGAAATCGTCTGAATGAAAGTTAATGAGTCGTGGCGCAGTGTCATTACTTCCACCCCCGCAAACAGTAAATTGTGAGTGAGAGCAGGTTGGTTGGCACTGTGCTGGATTGTGTTCATTAGGCACCAAATGGAAGAAAACAGGCTGAAACAGGGAGGGACTACATGGAGTAAGTAGTCTAATATGAACTAAGACTTTTTTAGTTTTCCGATGAAAAACATTTTGCTACAGTGTGCCATAATGAATACTGGTGTCTATGATGGGTGGTGAAGAGCACGAGAACTCCGGCCTTCAGCCATGTTGCTAATGGGCTAGTCACATAATGGCAGGTCCGTGTGTGTGTGTGGGGGAGTCTTGTGTAGCCACATAACGGTGGGTCCACCAGACAGATCTCTCAACGTGATTACACTGTCAATACATATCCTCGGGCAAGAATAATAAGAAATGACAATGGAGTATACCCATCACTAACGAAATACGATTGACCACAAGCGACTTATAAATCGATTCCTTTTACTTGTGTTATTATACTGGAATTTGTTATGTCCATGATGGTCGGGAACTATTGTTGATTAACTATTGAAGCATCCGTCTATTAATAATACGAATATGCCTATTATAATTCCATCATTGACTGAACACTTTCCCGCTTCAAATGGTCAAATACTCCAGTCACCCAAATCATAGACTGTTCTCTCTGCTACCGCACGGCAAGCGGTACTGGAGCACCAGGTCTGAGACCAAAAGGCTTCTGAACAGCTTCCACCCCCAAGACATAAGACACACACACATATTGATGCCACACACAATCTTCACACATGCTGCTGCTACTCTTGTTTATTACCTATCCTGATTGCCTAGTCACTTTAACCCCTACCTACATATTACCTCAACTACTCCTTGTATGTAGCCTCGTTATTTTATTGTTACTATTAACTTTTTTAAATTAGCTACTTTTTCTACCTTAAGTTGGGAAAGGGCTCGTAAGTAAGCATTTCACGGTAAAGTCCACACCTGATGTATTCCGTGGCATGTAACAATGAACATTTGATTTGTTTTTATTGGTATAAACTTCTTTGTATCTCTGTGCACATGAATTAACAGAATGTTGTCAAATGTACAGGCTGATGGTTCTGTATGTACGAACGCAGGCCTTGCCTTCATATGTTCAATTGTATTGTATGAGCACTGAGCAGGTTGCATTTAATTATGCTCTTGTGCTTCCCATGATAACGCCTTCTCAATTGCCCCAAAGTATTGTACTGGTCTGAATGAAGAGCAATCGGTAATCAACTTAGTATTGTGCTGTTACACAATGTAATTACCAGTGTTTTTTTAAACACCTCAACTAAGAGGCCACATCTAAGCAGGCATAGAGAGAGGCATAATTGCCCCTAAGGCGATAAATAAAGTTGAATTGAATTCAGGCCAAACTGAATTGAATTGATCGCCAGACATACCTGTGAACCGGCACCTGAGATGACATTCGGAAGCAGCGTGGACAATCGGGGCATTTGTATCGAAAAAACGTTGGGTACTTTGAGTTCTTTGACTCTGCATCATTGACCACACCGCAAACCTCCTCCTTGACCACAACACCATCTTTGTTCAAGGCATCCTGGCGTTCGTGTAGTAGGTGGTGGGTCTGGAGCGAGCCCAACAGTGTGTAGCTCTTGCCGCAGCGCAGGCAGGTGTAAGGCTTGCGGGCGCTGTGGGTGATACGGTGGCGCGCCACGCATCTGTTGTAGGCGAACGTCTTGGGGCAGAGGTCACACTTAAACGGCTTGAGGCCTGAGTGGGCCTGGATGTGGGTGCGCATGCGGCTGCAGCTCTTGAAGAAACGCCCGCAGTGGGGGCACGGTCCGAAGTGGTCCCCGGGTGTTGTTTCCAGGGCCAGTAGGGAGATGGAAGGGTCAGGGAGGGTGGTGGTAGTGAGGGGTGGATGGGTCGGGGTCTCTTCTCCGCCATTCACCACAGCTGAAAGAATTACGGAAGTCAATAATGAACACTAAAGTAGGCACAAAATGTGAGAAAACGTTTTGAAAACGGAAGAGGTGCCCCTGGATATTACCCAATGAAAAAACAGATGAGCATTCTCCTTTTCAAAATGTTTTGCTACATTGTACACTACTGAACACATCCCAGTCTTCCATGTTCCTTTAGTAAGCCTACCTAGTACCTACCACTGTTGCTTTTCCACTGGAACAGAGGCTTAGGTAAAATGCACTCCACCCGGGGTGTGGAGCCCTCCGAGTCCTTTTCCCTTCTGTCTCGATGCTGCCTGCGGTGGTAGAGGTACTTGGTAGTGTTCATAAAGCTCTCTCCACACACGTCACAGTGATGTAGCGCCCCCGGCAAGCCGTGGATGGCCACACGGTGCAGCTTTAGCGCCGACTCGGTGCTGAAGCCCGAGCCACAGGCCGCACAGAAGGAGGTCTGGCTCGAGAAGGAAGCAGTTGGATTGGAACTACAGGCAGCAGGCTGACACTCTGTGTCCATTTCCTGGTCCCTTGGTTCTGACCCAGTGGTTGCAGAACAGTCACCCAGCTTGCTGTGCTTCTGCCACAGCTCCAGGGACTCAAACAACGCCTCACATTCCCTACACTGATAGTGGATGAGCAGGGCCGGGCTAGTCAGGTTTTGCGTTTGGGTCTGGTTCTGAGGGCTGTTGGAACCGGTCGGACTTCCAGTCGCTCTCTTCTCTATGAGGGAGTGCAGGTAGGGCAGGTTTGGGTTCGTCATGAAGGTTCTCTTTTGGTTTCTCTCTTGGTGCTGGGATGGTCCATTCTGAGACTGAAGCACCACTCTGGAGCTCTAGGACATCACCACACACACAGAGAAATTAAGGAAATACTTGAAAAACAGATAAAAAGAAAGAGTTATACAAAAACAATAGTTATTTTTGATCACTTAATTAATTTTTCGATGCTATGGTGGCATCTGAATGCTTGTCATGAGTGCAAACCTGTTGCAAGCTGATTCGTTTGTTGGTAAGGATAATAGGTAGCTAGGGACTAATTTTCATAGCAACATAATGCATTAGCTCAGGGAGTGTCAGGCACCAAGGTCCTCAAGGGCTACTTTTCACATTTCTACCTCCCTGACACTTATGTGATCGGTTTGACATGTCTCAAATTGCACCCTGGGGCCCAGAGGGTCTAAATAGTGCTCAATAAAGGGAATAGTCTCCCATTTGGGACGCATCCAAGGTCTCCAATCGGATGAAAGGAGGCTATGATGAATAGAGGCAGACAACCTGCAGCCCACAAGGACTGTCTGGAGGTTCAAAAGTGGTTGATAAACCTTTTTCCTAGTAAAGATTTCTTAGTCATCACTATCTGCCCAGGCTAGAAAAGGACAAAGTTAGACTTTCTAACAAAAAAACTATTTGAACTACTTTCCATGACTTTAACCCTAACTTATCCTTACTCCTAATCCAACATAAAGAACAAATAGCTCATGTTCATCATCTCGATCAGAAAGTTTGTCAATACTGCCATTTTGGTCCTTTCAAACATGGCCATCTAGCGACTTCGCCCAAGGCTGCAGTACCTCGGTCTGTGCTGTAGGTGGCGCTGCAGGGACCGTCTCCTCTGTGTTGACAGGTTGGCAGGTGAGCTGATGAGAGATCACCACCTCCAGAGAGTTGAATATCTGGTAGCAGGTAGAGCACAAGTAGAGGGAGGAGTCCATACCTACAGCTGAGAGGAATGCACACATTATACACAAAGAAATACAGAAAAAGTGCACACACACACACACACACACGATTGCAACCCAATGAACCCATGATTTAAGCAAACACACAAATACTCAACAAGACTACAACACAAATTAAAATCACACACACACCAAGACAGAGACACACACACACACACAGTTGCAATGGCTCACATACAGCTGTCAGCCGTCCCTATCACATTGAATGCTTAGTGATGGATAATGCAGGTCGGCTGACATATGGCTGCACATTAGCTGTTCCCTGGGGGGGTTCGATGGGTGTGAAACAGTCAGTGTGAATTTCTCTATCTATTATCTCTCTCTCCTCCTCCTCCTCCTCCCGCTCTTTCATTGGACTGTGTGTGAGCTTTCTGAGGGTAAAACAGATGGCTGTTCACCAACTGTTTGGCTAGGGACCCTTTCTGCCTCAGCCTCTATGTATACGCACACGCACACACACCACACACACACTATGACCCTCGCAACAGAGCAGATTACACAGACACATGCTGCACCATTTGGTTTCCCTTGGATTGTCACACGCAACCGAGTGTCTGTCCGCGCCTGGTGCCCGTTAATAACAATCGCAATTTGATTTTGACCTCGATAGGCGCTTGGAGCTAAATATGTTTTTAAACGCGTGGAACAGGGGTAATTTCCTGAGTTGACATGATGTAACAGGAGAGCGCAATACCCAACACAACTCTGAGATATGGGGAGATCTTAGATGCGTTTGCCAATTCAAAACTCTTTGACTGTGCCGATCCCGACAACGGCACCTTAACCTTGGAGCTCTGTGTTGATCCCAGGGGGTTTCACACTTCTAACGATGTGGACTTCTAAACATCTAAAAGACTCAATCAAATATCTGATTACCTTTGGTTGGGTGAATTATAATATGGTGTGGCAGTGTGAGAGTAAAGCATGTCTGTCAACAATGTTTCATCTATTTAGTCAGTGAATAGTCATCACTCACTGTATTAATCTTCAATTTCCAGTCAAAAGTGCTGCCCATGCACTTGTTTGTAAACTGAGGCGGTGGGTTTTGGTGAATATAAGCCCTTTTATTTTGCATCTTTGCAAAAATGTGTTTGTAGAAGGTTATATAAAACTACAGAGAAACTGAAATATTGTAGACTGTTGTGCCACCACTGCTGTGCTGATAGTTATAGAATGCCAAACAGTTGGCACCATTGCTGACAGCAGCCTTCAGTGCAAAGCAAATACTGATGAACTGTGCAATGAAGCCCCCAGGCTTAACAGCGTATAATGTGCAAACGGCGAGGAATTTCCAAGGAGACGAAACCATTTTATTTTAAATCCTTTAAAAGCTTTGGCACTCGAGCTTGCCTCTCTAACACTGTACTTGAGGTTAGATCTTTAAATGATTACATTTTTTTTTTAAGGAAAACATTGGCAGTTAATCGCGTGCACAGGTAATAACCAGGCAACACATCTTTACATAGTAAGTGGAAAAACACTGAACTGGCCTGCAGGACTGTAGGGATCCGAAAGTCATTGAAAAAGAACTAGCCTCTAGGGCCTTCTTGAATGGTGTTACTGTGTGCATGACAAAGGCAAACGCCTGTTAGAACATTACAGACCATGTTCTGACCTAGGCCTATAGGCGTATTCAAGCCTTGATCCTCCAACGTTTTCTTCTGTTTGTCTGTAGGCCTACAAGTGCATTCGGAAAGTATTCAGACCCCTGCCCTTTTTCTACATTTTGTTACGGTACAGCCTAAAATGGATTTAAAAAAAAAATATGTAAACATGTCCTCATCAATCTACACACAATACCCCATAATGACAAATCGAAAAAATGTTTTTTGAAATTTGCTATGAGACTAGAAATTGAGCTCAGGTGCATCCTGTTTCCATTGATCATCCTTGAGATGTTTCTACAACTTGATTGGAGTTCACCTGTGGTAAAATCAATTGATTGGACATGATATTTCCATTTCAGAGCAAAAATCAAGCCATGAGGATGAAGGAATTGTCCATAGAGCTCGGAGACAGGATTGTGTCGAGTCACAGATCTGGGGAAGGGTACCAAAACAATTCTGTAGCATTGAAGGTCCCCAAGAACACAGTGGCCTCCATCATTCTTAAATGGAAGAAGTTTGTAACCACCAAGACTCTTCCTAGAGCTGGCCGCTCAGCCAAACTGAGCAATCAGGGGAGAAGGGGCTTGGTCAGGGAGGTTCCTCAGAGTTCCTCTGTGGAGATGGGAGAACCTTCCAAAAGGACAACCATCTCTTCAGCACTCCATGGTAGGGTGGCCAGACAGAAGCCACTCCTCAGTAAAAGGCACATGACAACCCGCTTGGAGTTTGCCAAAAGGCACATAAAGGACTATGACCATGAGAAACAAGACTCTGGTCTGATGAAACCAAGATTGAACTCTTTGAACTGAATGCCAAGCGTCACGTCTGGAGGAAACCTGGCACCATCCCTACGGTGAAGCATGGTGGTGGCAGCCTCATGCTGTGGGGATGTTTTTCAGTGGCAGGGAAACTAGTCAGGATCGAGGGAAATATGAACGGAGCAAAGTACAGAGGGATCCTTGATGCAAACCTGCTCCAGAACCCTCAGCAGCTCAGACTGGGGTGAGGGTTCACTTTCCAACAGGATAACAACCCTGACCACACAACCAAGACAATGCAGGAGTGGCTTCGGGACAGGTCTCTGACTGTTCTTGAATGGCCCAGCAAGAGCCTGGACTTGAACCCGATCAAACATCGCTGGAGACCTGAAAATAGCTGTGCAGCGACACTCCCCATCCAACCTGACAGAGCGTGAGAGGATCTGCAAAGAATGGAAGAAACTCCCTAAATACAGGTGTGCCAAGCTTGTAGCATCATAACCAAGACTCGAGGCTGTAATCACTGCCAATAGTGCTTCAACAAAGCACCGAGTAAAGGGTCTGAATACTTATGTAAATGTGATATTTTAGTTGCTTTTTCTATACATTTGCAAACATCTCTAAACCTATTTTTGCTTTGTCATTATGGGCTATTGTGTGTAGATTGAGAAAAACGATGTAATCCATTTTAGAATAAGGCTCTAACGTAACAAAATGTGGAAAAGGTCAAGGGGTCTGAATACTTTCCGAATGCACTGTATGTGGCAATTCTGCCCCTAGCTATAAAGAAGTAATCTACTAAATACAATGAACCAATAAACCATTCTATATTACAGGCCTAAACACTTCACCGCATTCTATTGTACATAAAGTCTCTTGTAAAATCAGTGGCCTAACCTTTGATAAACTTCCCAGAAATAAATTAACTGTGAAATCCATCCAAGCGGTACTGTTCAATATAGAATCGGGATTTCAGTTAAGTATTGATGCGTATATATTTTTTTTACAGTCTATGATTTAAACCGTATTCAATGTCGCCCCCTGGCGTGCTATATACAACCTCACAACTTGTGGAAAGATGAGTGTGTAAAGAAATAGTTGCAGGCCTAAGTGTAGGTAGATATTTATGTTCAAATATTATTTTGTGCAGATGGTTACCACGATCTTGTTTGAGATATTTATGAAAGTGACATACATTTATATTGTTTTTGTCTTGTCAAGCATTGTTCTTTATGCATATATATTTACAATATTTAAATGGTCCTAAAACATTTTCAGGTGTTATTAGTAGCTGCATTGTTTGCGTTCTTGTATCAAAGTGGGCTAACTGTACCTGCAAGCCAGACAAGTGGCGTGGGTTGCTATCCCATCGAGCTGAGAAACACAATTGCGCGTGCTTTCTATGGTACAATGGCCGCTCCTCTGTAGGTCGATCGTCTATATAGTCCCTCTTTCAGAATACATTTTCCTCTCACGAAGACTCGGTTGCTTGAATAAAAATGATAGTCTGCTCCTCGAATAAGCTCAAAAGTAAACGGCCTTTCATAAAATGACATAAATGTATTGATACTAACTGCAAATCGACGCTAGCAAAATGTTTGTCAAAACAGTCGATGACGTCCTCCTAGTAAAACGCTATTTGATTGGTCGATATTCCGCGCCAAAGTAACCAATCACGCAATGTCGTTGGAGAATGTTCAATTTGCGCTACAAATTAGCAAACAAGTGGCACTGGCTGGCTAGTGTGGTAGCATTTGAAGAGTAGGTACAGTACATTGTAACACTGGTGCTGTTTTATATTAAAGCTGCAATATGTACATTTTTGGGGACCCCGACCAAATGCACATAGAAATGTGTCATAGACATGTTATTCTCGTTGAAAGCAAGTCTAAGGAGCGGTATATCTGTTCTGTGTGTGTAAATTCTTTGCTTCCCGTTCTTACATTTAGTTTTTGCATCTTTTACTTTCAGTTTTGTACACTAGTTTAGGACAATGCAGATGGCTCAGAGCGGTCTGGTAGGCTGTTTGGTGGTTTAAGCCAGCTGGATTTGGACCGCAAGGACACCACAGAGCGTGCGAACAGAGGCAGCTATTGTCTGTGTGTTATGCTTTTTCTCGGAGTTGTAAAAGTAAGCAGAGCAGAAACAGGCTACTCTTTATTTGACTGATGTAGCTGGCAAGGTAACTGCTGTTTAACTTAATAAAAAAATATATTTATTACGTGCTGAGCTAGTAGTGCAACTGACATGTAACGTTAGCAAATGTTTCGTCCCCTCTCGAATGAAGTTCTGTCTGAGGTGAATGAACTAACTAGCTACCACAGCCAGTTCAGCTCCAGCCTCTGGCTATCTGTCAGGTAGCAGTATCTGACATCTGTTGTCTGTATGGAAATGTTTTGTAGCCTTTATTTTGTCCCGTTTCAACAGAAGTAAATTAACTTGGCTTGTTTTCGTTGATGTACCATTGGAGTTACCAAAAGTTGGCTAATATTAGATGTTATTTTGGCCACAATCAGTCAGTATAGCAATGTAACTTTATTGGTCTGTCAGTTTCCCTATCTAATTCCATACAAATTGACACGGTATAAACAGCACTACAGGCTTCACTGTCGTGGTGCACAGTCAGTACACAGCACTATGCTCATCATGTCTTAAAACCGCTTAAGGATCTGCCCCTTTTTCAAATTTTTCGCCTAAAATGACATACCCAAATCTAACTGCCTGTAGCTCAGGCCCTGAAGCAAGACTATGCATATTCTTGGTACCATTTGAAAGGAAACACTTTGAAGTTTGTGGAAATGTGGAAGCAGTGTAGGAGAATATAACACAATAGATCTGGTAAAAGATAATGCAAAGAAAAAAACGACCGTTCTGTGTATTTTCTTTGTACCATCATCTTTGAAATGCAACAGAAAGGCCATAATGAATTATTCTAGCCCAGGTGCAATTTAGATTTTGGCACCAGATGTGCAAAGTTTTAGACTGATCCAATTAACCATTGCATTTCTGTAATTTCTTTTTGTCAAGACTGCCCAAATGTGCCTAATTTGTTTATTAATAACTTTTCATGTTAAAAATTGTGCACTCTCCTCAAACAATAGCATTGTATTATTTCACTGTAATAGCTACTGTAAATTGGACACTGCAGTTAGATTAACAAGAATTTAAGCTTTCTGCCAATATCAGATATGTCTATGTCCTGGGAAATGTTCTTGTTACTTACAACCTCATGTTAATCGCATTAGCCTACGTTAGCTCAACCGTCCCGTGGATGGGACACCAATCCCGAAGAAGTTTTAACAGGATCAGATGGGGACAGGTGTCCCAGCAGGGTCGGACAGCCAGGAAAGACCAGTCTACGGAGCTCAGCTCAGGTGAATTTTGCAGTATATTATAACAATCAGTGAATGGATACAAAGTTCCATCTTGAGTTGATGGGTAGACTACAGTCAGGGATCTGGAAATAATGGTAATTTCACTTACTGAACCATTGATTCTATTGAATAATATAATGTATAAATTAACACCCAGAGCAAATCAAGTGCACTTATAGACCTACCGCTGGCCAATCAGATAGCTCAGATAACTGTCTGCATTTTAGACCGGTCTAAAGAAGCATTAGCAGGCAAGATCTGCTTAGAATTCCGTGGCATTATTTTATAGTATGAAGAATACAATTGAACAAAGCTGAATAAAATAGAAAGGATATTTTCTCCAAAGGATTTGAGGGAGTGCCCTCATGCGGCTATTTGTGTTGCGCGGTTAACAAATAAATAGGTATTCCTATATGCTTAATTTAGAGTTATTAATGTAACTTTAGTTGTTTTACAAATGTTGGGATATATGTTTAGATGTTTAATACATTGTAAGGCTGCATGATGCGACTCTAATGATGATTTGAAAAAAAAGTTGCTTAAAAGGCATGAGCTCTGCTTTGTTTTTTGCGCAGGCTGTACACACTTCATCAGTCACTCATTCACAATTTGACAAGCACTTGATAATGCCTTGAATTTCACAGCGGCATTCCCTTTGTGTGGCCGTAATGCACCCTAAAGAAATCCATGCCTTTTGAAGATATTGGAAGAACTGTCCACATTTACTTTTCGTCAGCCAACAAGGTGAAAAGGTCTAACGAACAGCAAAAGCACTAGCCTATGTCAATCTACTATCCCCCATAGTACAAACGTCGACCTATTCTAATCTGTGCGAGAAATAAATATTCCAAACATAGTCTGGGACCGTTGTTGGATGCAATAGATCCCAAATGAATACAACCACTAGCATCAAAAAACCTTTTTCAAGCATTGTGGCTGACGCAACAGATCAAAACGATTAGCTTAAAATGTTGATCGACTATTAGGCTATTTCTTCACATTAGAAGCGCAGCAATGCACACATGGCAGTAAGCTATAAGCGCAAATGTTCCATTAGCGGGAAAACACCATTTTCAAAAGTGACTGCAAATGCAGTTATGCATGTAATGCTTTTATTATAAAGGTGAAAATGATCTTCCCCAAACTTGAAACTCATGTGCTGCTTATGTATGCCAGTTAGGCTCTACACCTCTTGTAAAGCAGATTAATTTGAAGATGTTATTTGGCCACTTTAGTTGTGATACAAACTAGAGGTCGACCGATTAATCGGAATGGCCGATTCATAACAATCGGAAATCGGTATATATATATATATTTTTTTACACCTTTATTTAGTCTTTATTTAACTAGGCAAGTCAGTTAAGAACACATTCTTATTTTCAATGACGGCCTAGGAACGTTCTGCCTAGAACGACAGATTTTTAACCTTGTCAGCTCAGGGGATCCAATCTTGCAACCTTACATTTACTAGTCCAATGCTCTAACACCTGATTACATTGCACTCCACGAGGAGCCTGCCTGTTACGTGAATGCAGTAAGCTAAGGTAAGTTGCTAGCTAGCATTAAACTTATCTTATAAAAAAACAATAAATCAATGACTGTCATTGCTCCAATGTGTACTTAACCATAAACATCAATGCCTTTCTTAAAATCAATACACAAGTATATATTTTTAAACCTGCATATTTAGCTAAAAGAAATCCAGAAATCCAGCAAAATGACCTCCAGCAGGCCACAAATGTGCATGTGTCAGCATATGGTCTCACAAGGGGTCTGAGGATCTCATCTCGGTACCTAATGGCAGTCAGGCTACCTCTGGCGAGCACATGGAGGGCTGTGCGGCCCCACAAAGAAATGCCACCCCACACCATGACTGACCCACCGCCAAACCGGTCATGCTGGAGGATGTTGCAGGCAGCAGAACATTCTCCACGGCGTCTCCAGACTCTGTCACGTCTGTCACATGTGTGAAGAGCACAGGGCGCCAGTGACGAATTTGCCAATATTGGTGTTCTCTGGCAAATGCCAAACGTCCTGCACGGTGTTGGGCTGTAAGCACAACCCCCACCTGTGGACGTCGGGCCCTCATACCACCCTCATGGAGTCTGTTTCTGACCGTTTGAGCAGACACATGCACATTTGTGGCCTGCTGGAGGTCATTTTGCAGGGCTCTGGCAGTGCTCCTCCTTTCACAAAGGCGGAGGTAGCGGTCCTGCTGCTGGGTTGTTGCCCTCCTACGGCCTCCTCCACGTCTCCTGATGTACTGGCCTGTCTCCTGGTAGCGCCTCCATGCTCTGGACACTACGCTGACAGACACAGCAAACCTTCTTGCCACAGCTCGCATTGATGTGCCATCCTGGATGAGCTGCACTACCTGAGCCACTTGTGTGGGTTGTAGACTCCGTCTCATGCTACCACTAGAGTGAAAGCACCGCCAGCATTCAAAAGTGACCAAAACATTAGCCAGGAAGCATAGGAACTGAGAAGTGGTCTGTGGTCACCACCTGCAGAACCACTCCTTTATTGGGGGTGTCTTGCTAATTGCCTATAATTTCCACCTTTTGTCTATTCCATTTGCACAACAGCATGTGAAATTTATTGTCAATCAGTGTTGCTTCCTAAGTGGACAGTTTGATTTCACAGAAGTGTGATTGACTTGGAGTTACATTGTGTTGTTTAAGTGTTCCCTTTATTTCTTTGAGCAGTGTATATATAAATACTTTTTTTTTTTTTATCGGCCGATTAATCGGTATCGGCTTTTTTGTCCTCCAATAATCGGTATCGGTATCGGCGTTGAAAAATCATAATCGGTCGACCTCTAATACAAACCTTAGCGAAACATATAGACGTATGGGCTAGGGTACATTAGGTGTGCGACTAGGATTTTTTTAAAGTTGCAAAAAAAAAGTTTTCTTATACTGGGCATCATTCACAAGTGATAATATATAATTCACAAGTGATAGGCTAATGTTGTCATCCATCAGACTATTCTTAATTTAATCTTGTCTTTACATATACTAAATAATATGTGTGAAATTTGTTTTAAATTTAGAATGGACCATTATCATTTACCTGTATCGAAATGGGCAGGGGGAAAAATACATGTAATATATGCACTTAAATAGCGAATGGAGGATGCTTTTCCAGTGGTTCATTGTCATGCCAGCAATGTAGGCTATACTCCTGCTGTAAATGTAAGCAATATGCTTAATACTAAAAAAGTTCAGAAATAAATATAGTAGGCCTAGCCTATAGAAAGCTGATGGGATCCTCCTCCTTTTAGTAGAGGCAATAGAGTGCTGAGTACCAGGCAGTTAGCAAGTTTGGTAGGCTACTAATGACCAGCAGCAGCATCAGAGCTTGGAGAAGCCTAATTACCTTGACTAAACGGTCACGTGGAATTTGACTGCCTACAGTCACCGCAACAGCCCTACATAGGAATAACATGAATTGGTGCATGAGGCAGAAATAATGCAGAGCGACTTAAGTTTCTCCATCAGCTGGAAGACTGTCCCCTTTTCTCAGTGTAGAGAGGAGGGATGATGAGTTGGGTGAGAGGTAGCCTCAGCGCTTCTCCCTCCCTGCCCTCACTGATCGTCAGATGCAGGCCATCAGTACAGTAAAAAAAAGAAAATGATTATGCTCACTTAGCTGTGCCTCACAAGGAATACAACGAATGATCTATTACCAGTGTGATCATATACCTCAAATTTGGTCTAAAAATGGTCTGAGAAGAACAAGATTGGCAGGGCAATTCAAGCATAGCCAATATGCGGTGATAATGTATTGGGCCTATAGCTTACTGCACAAACCTCATTGTTACAGAACTGTTTTTAATAGGTTAATGTTGCATAGGTTTTTTAAGTCATCTGAGCGGTAGATCTCAGCTTGCATTTTGACTGACTCAGATAAGGTTGGGGACCACTGCACTACACTGTATCTGCTTGTTTTGTCACAAACTGATATTAAGGCGGAGTGATTTCTGTATAATTTATCTTTAAGTGTCTTAATGCTGTGTTTATTGTTATACACCAAGCTAAACCTAGGAACGGTAAATCATTGATGATGCAATGCACTGACAACATCTACACAAAATATTAGGGATAATATTTATTAGCAGCAAAACTTCACTATGGCATTTTACATGATTAGCATCATTGAAAAGATTGACGACAGCTTATTTACATGATAGAAAATCCCCCTTAAGTTAAATCTCATGCTTGACTATGATTCACAAAAACTATAGGCCTACCATATATTTACATTCTTCAATAATACTGTACAGTTTTAATGACAAAAGGGATTACAAAAAAGTGGTTCAGTTGATGTTATGATGGCAGATTTAACACAACCTTTTGGAGCACACAGATGGAAATATAGATCCACATTGAATATCATTCCAGCGTTTTTCACCTAAAGAGGAAACAAGGAATGTCAATTAGCTCTCCACTTGATTACGAGTGCATGAGCTAGACCGGCAGAAAACGTCCTAAAGTTTGTACTGCTGCTGCATGGAAATGGACTCAAAACAGACATTGACTGATTTAAGCCTGGTTTTACATTTCCTTGTCAGACGTGTTTTTTTAAACACACTATAAATAAAGCTCAATGTCATTTAAGGATATTGTGATAAGAGTTTGATTACTGTACCTCCATCGTTCATCATCATGCATTGCTCTCTGCCACCGAAATTATTGGGTTCTCCTGTGAGCCAGTTCCTGTAGTCAAATCTGGAGCCGTCACTCCAGAGCCACACTCGGGTCTATGGGGAAGAAGTGGTCTCAGTGTCAAAGAAACCATAGAATACAAACAATCAAATTGTTGCCAGTAGATAATACATAGGTAAAAATGCTCAAGTGTAGGCCTACAGTAGAATACTGTTTTAAGATTTCCCAAACTTAGATCTGACTTCGTTGATGATCACTCTACCTGAACAGCATCAAATCCTCCAATCCAGGCAGGGGTAAAGTCTTCTGTCTGTAGTATGATCAACTCTTGCACGAAATGATACTCTTCAGAGCTGTGGATGGATGCAAGGTTTGCTCCGAAGTGCACACAGTACCGCTAGAGAGAGAGGACAGGAACGGAGGACAGGATATAATATCACTTAGATTTTATAATGGAAGTTAAAAAAACATACTTGTGTTCTTGCCACATGGACGCTTTTCAATGTATAATCCAGTGTGGAACTGCAGCACTGTGATCGGTGATACCTGGTGTATGCCTATATTATCAGTCTAATATATCTAAGCCAAAAAATGTAAAGGATGCAACAGGTTAAAATGCACCTCAGCATTCATCCACGTCTTGCCGGAACGTACAAACATGAAACACCGTGCCCCGTACTTGAGCCAGCCAGGTGGGCAAGAGTCCCTGCTCCACCTCTCCGCCTTCGCCACCTCTGAATGAGACAAGACATGATCAGAACAAACTCATTGAAGCCTAACCTTACAAACTTACAAAACTGAAAGCACTGTGTTGATCAACTGGCTTATGTGGAGGAAGGAAATCGGATTTCTTCATGCACCAGGTTTCACCGATCAGTGTTGTAGTTCCACACTTTAAAAAGCTATTACAAGTTGCTCATTCATTGAAGACGATGTAACATCATCAAGTACTTACCAGCAGGTGAGCTCTGTTCCATGTGGTTTTCCATGACAGTTGTATCCTCTGAAGAAAAGAGATGTAACGGAATGTTATGAAAACATTCCATTTTACAAGTAAATCATGTGAGCTCTATCATTTCCGTATGAGGATGACGTGTGTTTTCTTGGTTTACTGTGTGTCTTACCTGTTGCACCGCTCAGAGCAAACGCAGCACAGAGAAGCAGGGAAATTGTAAACATTGCCATGGTGATGAGATCCCTTTGTTGTTAAAAACAGCACTTAGTGATGAACTGACGATTCCCTCAAAGTTTAATGGAGTAGAATAGGTGGACTAATCTGTTACACTAATGTTTCCTGTCAGAAAGTGTCAAAATGAATACCAGGTTATCTCTGTCGCTTCTCTTTATTCAAGTAACAGGGAGCACTTTTATACTGTTGGGTCATATGGCCACAAGGAAACACATTTCCTGTGACTCCATATCAGTTGAACATGGTACAAAGTATCATGTTTGTGAGAGTTGTTAAATGTGATTACCTACTATATTGGGATCAGTTGTTTATTGGGGCAGAGATTCAACAATAGGAAGAAAATACACATACAGCATTTATTGAGCAAGTACAGCGGACTGATTAAAAAGTTGCCCTGCTCTCCCGCACAGGCAACAACAACAACAAAAATATGCAGAAAACCCAGTCATCTATGGCATTGTGTTGTGTGACAAAACGGCACATTTTAGAGTGGCTTTTTATTGTCCCCAGCACAGGGTGCACCTGTGTAATGATCATGCTGTTTAACCAGCTTCTTGATATGCCACACCTGTCAGGTGGATGGATTATCTTGGCAAAGAAGAAATGCTCACTAACAGGGAAGTAAACAAATTTGTGTACAGAATTTGATAGAAATAAGCTTTTTGTGCGTATGGAACATTTCTGGGATCTTTTATTTCAGCTCATGAAACATGGGATCAACACTTTACATGTTGCATTTATTGTTCAGTATCGTTAATAGTAATATTTATTTTTCAAATCAAAATCAAATCACATTTTATTGGCCGCATACACATATTTAGCAGATGGTATTGCGGGTGTAGCGAAATGCTTGTGTTCGTAGCTCCAACAGTGCAGTAGTATATAACAATTCACAACAATACACACAAATCTAAATGTAAAAGAATGGAATTAAGAAATATATAAATATTAGGATGAGCAATGTCGGTGTCCGGAGTATAAATATACAGTGCCTTCGGGAAAGTATTCAGACCACATTTTGTTACGTTACAGCCTTATTCTAAAATGGATAAAAAAATCTAATAAAAATCCTCATTAATCGACACACAATACCCCATAATGACAAAGTAGAACCTTTTTTTTCTTTGGTAATTTATTCAAAATAAAAAACAGAACTACCTTATTTACATACTTATTCAGACCCTTTGCTATGAGACTCGAAATTGATCTGAGGTGCATCCTGTTTCCATTGATCATCCTTGAGATGTTTCTACAACTTGATTGGAGTCCACCTGTGGTAAAATTGATTGGACATGATTTGGAAAGGCACAAACCTGTCTATATAAGGTCCCACAGTTGACAGTGCATGTCAGAACAAAAAGGTAGAAGGAATTGTCTGTAGAACTCTGAGACAGGGTTGTGTCGCGGCACAGATCTGGGGAAGGGTACCAAAAAATGTCTGCAGCATTTAAGGTCCCCAAGAACATAGTGGTCTCCATCATTCTTAAATGGGAGAACTTTGGAACCACCAAGACTCTTCCTAGAGCTGGCCAAACTGAGCAATCGGGGGGAGAAAGGCCTTGGTCACCAAAAACCCGATGACTCTGACAGAGCTCCAGAATTCCTCTGTGGAGATGGGAGAACCAGACGGCCAGACGGAAGCCACTCCTCAGTAAAATGCACATCACAGCCCGCTTGGAGTTTGCCAAAAGACACCTAATGGACTCTCAGACCATGAGAAACAAGATTCTCTGGTCTGATAACCAATATTGGAGGAAACCTGGCAACATCCCTACGGTGAAGCATTGTAGTGGCAGCATCATTCTGTGGGGATATTTTTCAGCGGAAGGGACTGGGAGACTAGTCAGGATTGAGGGAAAGCTGAACAGAGCAAAGTACAGAGACCTGACAGAGCTTGAAAGGATCTGCAGAGAAGAATGGGAGAAACTCCCCAAATACAAGTGTGCTAAGCTTGTAGCGTCATACCCAAGAAGACTCGAGGCTGTAATCGCTGCCAAAAGTGCTTCAACAAAGTACTGAGTAAAGAGTTGTCGTGGAATATTTCTAACCAAAGGAGAGAGACTTTTAGATTTCAAACTTCATTATTAATTATTGCAATAATAGAGCTGGTCAACAATCACCCGGAGGTGATTGCTGAGAACCCATGAGCAGATTTGGGTTACAGCTCTTTAAAGCAAAGTACATCCTCCTGAATGTTCATGACAAACAACAGATGTGTAGAATTACACAAAGGTACATTGTGCTATCAAGCAACAGACAGCAAGATTTACATTGCGCCCGGTTTTTATCTGTAGGTCATTTACTGTTTGTTTATACAGGGTTATCTTCTCAGTTTCGCACTCCTTAACACACAGATACTAATGCAACATTGAACATAGGGTCCTCCTCACAATTTCTGAAGTCCAGTGTTTATCTGCATGTGGGAGAGAAACTGAAGGGAAGGTTCACCTGGCCCTGGCAGACAGGCCAGCATGTCAGACAGGAATCATTCAATGGAGTGCAGATGGTAGGTTTTATCACCAAGCCATCATAAATCTATTGCCAGCGTGTTACGGTGCCTCCTAACGGAGGAAGGTGCAGGAATCAGGAGCAGGAGAGCAAGGAAATCCCAGTGGCAAAAGTTTCATGAGCAGTCCCAACACAACTACAACATGGGACTAAAACACACCCAAAACGAGATTGCCACACACACCGGGAATAAAGCGTAACACACATGGAGGAGAAACCTCTACTACTAAACTCAATACCAAAACGGCACAACTGCCGAGAGAAAAGAAACCCCGTGGTGCAGACACGCACCCCTAAATAACGTCACCACAGAAAACAATCCCGCACAAAGACTCGCAGGCAGCGGAGGTAAATATACCTACCGAAATCAACTAACAAGACACAGGTGTAAACAATACAGACAGACACAAACGAAAAGGAAGAATGGATCGGTGGCAGCTATTAGGCCGGCGACGACGACCGCCGAGCGCCACCCGAACAGGGAGAGGAGACACCTTCGGTGGAAGTCGTGACACAGCGTTAAGCTCCAGAGGTCCAACTCAGTCCCACAGACACAGATGAGAGAGTACTAATCAAAGCTATTCGATGCATAAACAGTGTTAGAACATAAGCTTGCAATTTTCTACCTTAGGGTCTGAATACTTATGTTATTGTGATATTGAATTTCTTTATACATTTGCAAAAAATAAATTTCAAAAAACTTTGAGGTATTGTGTGTAGATTGATGAGGAAAACAAACAATTGAATCAATTTTAGAATAAGGCTGTAATGTAACAAAGTGTGGAGAAAGTCAAGGGGTCTGAATACTTTCTGAATGCACTGTATATATGGCATGTTTTTGTTTTTGCACCATAGGTTAGGTTTATTGGTGTACCTAAAGATTGTAGCTAAAACAAGCACTGTATCTTTAGTCAGGTGACAGGATTCCTGAAAACACCCACACATACACATCAATGAACTACCCACATGATTCTGTGTACATTTCCATTCAACTGACTGGTATCAAACATAACATACCAATTCATAAACTATGCACAGTATTCTGTATGTGCACGGTGTCCTACACAAATGCAAACATTCCCATTTAACCCCCCAAACATAACACTGTAATATGATTTAGGCAGCTCTTGATTGGACATTGCAATTCAACCCAATTTCACAATGTACTATTACACAACCCCAAATGTATGCACACACAAGCTCATATAACTGATCAACTTGGACAAGTTTTTGTGGAAAAACTTTTGTTATCCATCAATAATGATAAGCCACCTAGCTGGGAAACTATTGAGAATGGTAGCAGACTGTATTGCCATCCCTATTTACCATGCCTTTAACCAAAGCCTAAAGGTGTGTGTCCACAGGTGAGGAAGTTAGTCATTCCACTACCTAAAATAGTAAATCCTTTGCTGGCTCTAACAGCCGCCCAATCAGTTTGCTGTCTATTCTTAGTAAACTGATGGAGAGAATTGTGTTTGAACAAATACAATGCTCTTTTTTAAAGAACAAGTTACCTACTGACTTTCAGCATGCATTTAGGGAGGGTACTCAACTTGTACTGCACTGACTCAGATGACTGATGATTGGCTAGAAGAAATGGATAATAAGATGATAGTTGGAGCTGTGTTGTTAGATTTCAGTGCAGCGGTGAGAGCGCCGAATCCTAACCACTAGACAATGCGGTATGCGATCTTTATTGCTACTCAATCATAATCTGGCAGCCGGCGAGAAAATAAAATCTACAATAATTGGTGTAATTAAAGATTGTAGCTAAAGATACAGTGCTTGTTTTGACAGAGATCGAAACAAGCACTGTATCTTTAGTCAGGTGACAGGATTCCTGAAAACACCCACACATACACATCAATAAACTACGCACATGATTCTGTGTACATTTCCATTCAACTGACTTGTATCGAACAACACAAACCGTGCACATGATGTATCGGTGTATGCATTCCCATTCAACCCACCTCTAATCCCTGAAGTGAATTCATTTGTTTTAGACCTCCCAAACACGACACTGTGTAACATGATTTAGGCAGCTCTTGATTGGATATTGCAATTCAAGCTAATTTCACAAAGATTAAAGAGATGACTAAAGATAAAGTGCTTGTTTTAATCTTTATTGATACTCCATCCTGATCTGGCAGACGGCGAGGAACAATTCCAAAATAACAACATCAAGGGCTCACGTTTTAATCTATGGTGCAGGGAAAAGACCATGCCAAAAATATACAATATCAAGTAAAAGAAAAAAAACGTCTGATCGTTTCCTTGTGATCTAACAGTATAAAAGTGCTCTTCTTTCTCCATCTGAACAGAACCTGCAGAACTTGTGACTCACTCTAATGGGTACGTCCTCTTCTCACCCTGTGTTGCTGTTTTAATCTCCTTTCCAGTGACTTCTTTCTCAGAAATGTATTTTGATGTCTTGTTTTCAGAAGCCCACCATCATCATCATCAGCAGCATGGCAATGTTGACCGTATCTCTGATGCTCTGTTCAGCAGCATGGCAATGTTGACCGTGTCTTTGCTGCTCTGTGCTGCCGTCGCTCTGAGTAGCGCCGCAGGTAAGACACACAGTAAGACACATATCACGCTTACTCCACTTGAGTTGACAAAATATTGACACTTTTCTAACCTCAGACAGATCCATTGATGATGTTTTATGTGGTCCAGGAGTTGAGGCCCTACCTTCATTCTTTTTCATGTGTGACAGTTTCAGAACCTTTTATTGGAGGGAAACATGGAGCAAACCCCCCCTGTTGGTAAGTGTGTGTACATAAGTCTAGATTGTCCTGCAGACATTATTGAAAGTCATCTTTTACATAACTGGCATGTTTATTCATACCTATCCTTTTACAGAACCCTTTCTGGAGACAAATATGGAACAGATTCCTCTAGGTGAGTGTGTTATTTACCAGGGAATACCTAGTAGTGGCAGAATGGACATAATGAGCTTCCCATGTCTTTCCCTCCATATGTTTCCATTTCAGTGAGGATATGGATGATGAGGGAAACACCTTTAAACAGAACCCACCTCTTGGTAAGTCTTTACCAGGAACACTCCCTTCACTAGATGCTTCCAGTAAGACGTGTTGTGTTAAAAGAGGAGTAGCGATCAAACCAAAACGCTGTGTAAATATTGCTACGACAGCTTTGATTGAATGCATCCCCTTGTTTCACTGTAGAAACCCTTGAGATGATGGACTTTGAGCAGACATTGCCTCTGGGTACGTTAGCAGATAGACATTTTTCCCAGTGAAACATGTCTATAGTTGTTTTGTTTTGCTTGTGACGCCCACCAGTGAGTCAGTCACTGCTATTTGAAACATGCACTTAGAGATATTCGTTTATCTCGGTCTTAAACCATATCCTGTGGGTTCCAATATACTGGAAGCCTGACTCCACACATGAAATAAATATTCCAAGCTAATAGAAAATGTAAATTAAACAATAAGTGGAGGTTTAGTATTTTACATGAGGCATGCCGTGTCTGTTAAAAGGCCAACCACTTATAAGGTAACGTCAAACCAAGTAAGTTGATTTCAATTGAACTTCCCCTTTAATTCATAGTAGAGGATAAGCATGATACCTCTGCTAGGAGCCATGTTCTTGTATTATCGACAAGCATGACGCAGCGTGAACCAAATTGGAACCAGCCTGTGAGGCATTGGCTCCTGCTTTCTGCCCCCTTAGCTCCTGGAAGGACAGACAGGAATTCAAATGGACCAGTCGCAGCAACGTTGTTCACAATCAACTTCCCCCACACACTGTCACGGCATTCAAGAGAAGAAGATGAGGACCAAGGTGCAGCGTAGTGCGTGTTCATATTTAATTTAATAACCGAACACTAAACACAAAAATGACAAAAAAGAATAACCGAAACAGTTCTGTCTGGTACAGAATACGAAACAAAAAAACAACTACCCACAAACACTGGTTGGAACAGGCTACCTAAGTATGGCTCCCAATTAGAGACAACGATAGACAGCTGCCTCTGATTGGGAACCACACCAGGCCAAACACATAGAAACACAACATAGAAAAAAGAACATAGACTGCCCACCCTAGTCACACCCTGGCCTAACCAAAATAGAGAATAAAAAGCCTCTCTATAGCCAGGGTGTGACACACACACTTCTTATTTCGATAAGTGAAGCCTCTTCCTATGAGGGGCGTCTACCTAGAAGTACTGCAGATTCATCTACTGACATCTATTTTATCATATGTTACACTTACCCAGGTGCAAAGCCTGCTCAAAGTCTACTATGGAGTATACAGTTAAAGACAAGAAAACACAATAAATGAAAGCTGCTTTTGCAATGTCCATGGGACAATTCCATTAGTTCTATACCATTTGCCGATCCGAGCTGTAGTGGCTCTGACATGTTTTATTTTTTTAAATTGTATCCCATTTTCTCCCCAATTTTCGTGGTATCCAATCGCTAGTAATTACTATCTTGTCTCATCGCTACAACTCCCGTACGGGCTCCGGAGAGACGAAGGTCGAAAGCCATGCGTCCTCCGAAGCACAACCCAACCAAGCCCCACTGCTTCTTAACACAGCGCGCCTCCAACCCGGAAGCCAGCCGCACCAATGTGTCGGAGGAAACACCGTGTACCTGGCCCCCTTGGTTAGCGCACTGTGCCCGGCCCGCCACAGGAGTCGCTGGAGCGCGATGAGACAAGGATATCCCTACCGGCCAAACCCTCCCTAACCCGGACGACGCTATGCCAATTGTGCGTCGCCCCACGGACCTCCCGGTCGCGGCCGGCTGCGACAGAGCCTGGGCGCGAACCCAGAGACTCTGGTGGCGCAGCTAGCACTGCGATGCAGTGCCCTAGACCACTGCGCCACCCGGGAGGCCCCGGCTCTGACATTTTCTTTTCACATTGTCTTTTCCAGCACAGTTCCAGCAACAATTATGGATTGGCCAAATTCTAAAACAGGTGCATACTTGGTAAGTGCGCACTTGGTAAATGCACACACCAAGTCAAGGGGTTGTGGTTTTCTACAGCAAAGGCTTTGAAATAAGACCTAACAAAAATAAAGTAAACATCCCAAAAAATTCAATAATTGTTTACATTGTGAAGTAATCATCAAGTCTGTATTCCTGGTTTGCTATGCGTCTTGCCTGCTGCACCACTCAGACCAAAGGTAGCAGAGAGCAGAAGAGAAATGGTTGACATCGCCATGGGGATGATGGGGTCCTAAATACTAGATAGACAGTCAGAGGAAAATAATGCCAGAAACAATCAGAATTCAGTGAAAAAAATGAAATAACAGCAAAGTAAATGTATTATTTACTGAGTAGAGGACTTACCGGTTGCATTACGTCACTACATGACTGTAAGGGTTGCGTAACTGGTGGCAGTGAAGTCAGACGCAGGAGAGCAGAAATAGGTAATAGCCGGAGCAGTTTAATTTCCAAATCAACGGCAATACAAAAATAACCTACATGGGTACAAAACCCGACGCGCACCAGTAACATAGTGCACAAGCACTTACAAACAAACAATTCCACACAAGGACATGGGGGGGAACAGAGGGTTAAATACACAACACTTAATGAGAGAAATGGAAACCAGGTGTGTAGGAAAACAAGACAAAACAAATGGAAAATGAAAAGTGGATCGACGTTGGCTAGAAGACCGGTGACGCCGACCGCCGAACACCGCCCGAACAAGGAGAGGAAACGACTTCGGTGGAAGTCGTGACAATGACACACTCACTCGATCGTCATTACACAACAACAAAAAACGGCACGACACACCCAAATTCTGCCGTCCGCAGATAGACCCTTCTCCAAAAATAGCGCAGCAAACTAGGTGAGAAATCCATTTGAATTGATAAGCTCGATTTACACACTTGAAATATGTACTTATTTCTTTATTGGATCTGAAATTGGTTTATTCGGTTGATAGAGCATCCCATGTAAATAGCTAGCTAGGTATTATGGCACCCTGTTATGACACCCTATTACCTTTGAAGGTTTTGTGTAATCAAATCCCATAGCACATTCAAGTGTCAGTTTTAACAAAAGACACCCTCTATTTAATTGAAAGGATCACTTAAATCACTTGCTGTAGCATTTGTTGCCAAGTTATTCCTATCAGTGGAGGCTCCTCAAAGAAGGAAGGGGAGGACCATCCTCAGTGAATTTCATAAAAAATGTAAAACATTGAAAAACTATACTAAATACACTGCTCAAAAAAATAAAGGGAACACTTAAACAACACAATGTAACTCCAAGTCAATCACACTTCTGTGAAATCAAATTGTCCACTTAGGAAGCAACACTGATTGACAATAAATTTCACATGCTGTTGTGCAAATGGAATAGACAAAAGGTGGAAATTATAGGCAATTAGCAAGACACCCCGAATAAAGGAGTGATTCTGCAGGTGGTGACCACAGACCACTTCTCAGTTCCTATGCTTCCTGGCTGATGTTTTGGTCACTTTTGAATGCTGGCGGTGCTCTCACTCTAGTGGTAGCATGAGACGGAGTCTACAACCCACACAAGTGGCTCAGGTAGTGCAGCTCATCCAGGATGGCACATCAATGCGAACTGTGGCAAGAAGGTTTGCTGTGTCTGTCAGCGTAGTGCCCAGAGCATGGAGGCGCTACCAGGAGACAGGCCAGTACATCAGGAGACGTGGAGGAGGCCGTAGGAGGGCAACATCCCAGCAGCAGGACCGCTACCTCCGCCTTTGAGCAGGAGGAGCACTGCCAGAGCCCTGCAAAATGACCTCCAGCAGGCCACAAATGTGCATGTGTCTGCTCAAACGGTCAGAAACAGACTCCATGAGGGTGGTATAAGGGCCCGACGTCCACAGGTGGGGGTTGTGCTTACAGCCCAACACCGTGCAGGACGTTTGGCATTTGCCAGAGAACACCAAGATTGGCAAATTCGCCACTGGCGCCCTGTGCTCTTCACAGATGAAAGCAGGTTCACACTGAGCACATGAGCACATGTGACAGACGTGACAGAGTCTGGAGACGCCGTGGAGAACGTTCTGCTGCCTGCAACATCCTCCAGCATGACCGGTTTGGCGGTGGGTCAGTCATGGTGTGGGGTGGCATTTCTTTGTGGGGCCGCACAGCCCTCCATGTGCTCGCCAGAGGTAGCCTGACTGCCATTAGGTACCGAGATGAGATCCTCAGAGCCCTTGTGAGACCATATGCTGACACATGCACATTTGTGGCCTGCTGGAGGTCATTTTGCGGGGCGCTGGCAGTGCACCTCCTTGCACAAAGGCGGAGGTAGCGGTCCTGCTGCTGGGTTGTTGCCCTCCTACGGCCTCCTCCACGTCTCCTGATGTACTGGCCTGTCTCCTGGTAGCGCCTCCATGCTCTGGACACTACGCTGACAGACACAGCAAACCTTTTTGCCACAGCTCGCATTGATGTGCCATCCTGGATGAACTGCACTACCTGAGCCACTTGTGTGGGTTGTAGACTCCGTCTCATGCTACCACTAGAGTGAGAGCACCGCCAGCATTCAAAAGTGACCAAAACATCAGCCAGGAAGCATAGGAACTGAGAAGTGGTCTGTGGTCACCACCTGCAGAATCACTCCTTTTTTGGGGGTGTCTTGCTAATTGCCTATAATTTCCACCTTTTGTCTATTCCATTTGCACAACAGCATGTGAAATTTATTGTCAATCAGTGTTGCTTCCTAAGTGGACAGTTTGATTTCACAGAAGTGTGATTGACTTGGAGTTACATTGTGTTGTTTAAGTGTTCCCTTTATTTTTGTGAGCAGTGTATATTCACGTCACCAAATAATTGATTAAAACACACTGTTTGCAATGAATGTCTACAGTAGCCTCAACAACACTCTGTAGGGTAGCACCATGGTGTAGCCGAAGGACAGCTAGCTTCCGTCCTCCTCTGGGTACATTGACTTCAATACAAAACCTAGGAGGCTCATGGTTCTCACCCCCTTCCATAGACTTACACAGTAATTACGACAACTTCCGGAGGACGTCCTCCAACCTATCAGAGCTCTTGCAGCATGAACTGACATGTTGTCCACCCAATCAAAGGATCAGAGAATGAATCTAGTACTTAAGGCATAAGCTACAGCTAGCTAGCACTGCAATGCGGTGAGTAGTTGACTCAGAGAAAGACAATAGTTTTCAACAAATTAATTTATTAAAAAATGAAGGAGAAGCAAGAGAGAGATTGTCATTTCTTTTCAGTTCCACTTACTTAGCTAGCAATTGAATCTTGCTAGTTTAGCCTGCTCCAACAGAGGGATGCTATGTTAGCTAGCTGGCTATGATTATCCAACAACACTGGAACTCTTTCAAGTCAAGGTAAGCTTTTGGTTTTATTAATTTATGGCCACCGGTGTAACTGCTTACTGACTATACACTTTAATGTTACACCATTATTGTAGCGGGTTTACTAACACGTTACTTCTATTAGCTATGTTGACTATGACGTTACTTTAGCTAATATGGTGACAACGATGTAGGCTGTGTGTAGCGGTTATGATGTGGTTTGGTTTGGAAAGGTTTTTTCTCCTGGTCACATACAGCTGATGTGTTGTTCATTGAAGTCCACAAACGAAGGGAAAAGGTGAGGAGGAGAGTGCATAGAGGCTAGAATGAATACAACGTGGCTGCTATGATCAGGGGTGCATTCATTCCGTCGATTCTGTTGAAAAATGTTTCTTAAACGGAAGCAAATTAAACGGTGATAAAAATATCGGAATTTATCCAATAGAAACTCTCGTTTGCAACTGTTGGACTAATGATTACACTCTAGATCAGCTAGATGCAGGCAAGAGTGTGCAAGGCAGTATTGAATGTGTCACTGTCTGTCATCTCAATTTTTTCTCTCGACCTGTGTGCACCTACGTTGTAAACGTTCATTCATAGGCTAGGTTGCAGCAACCTCTTGATGGGTATAGGGAACATTTGAGTATCATGTAGTAGCCTATAAACCCATCAATTTTACATTGAACTGGGTGAATGGAATATGAATGACAGTCATCCAACATGGTGTAATAGAAATAAGGCCATGCTAATGAAAACAAAAATGGTCCTCCCTCATCATAAACGACACTGACACGCACTGATTCCTATAATATGAGTCATGGAACAGCAGCATGAGAAAGCAGCACTAAGTCACTTGGAATGACTTGTGGGTACATTTGTTTTTTGATGCCTCATGTTATTGCCTGTGTGGAAGGTGAGGTGCCTTAATTAATAAGCACCTCTTCAAACCAATTTTATGACAGAGTAAAGGCCATTTCCGATTATAGTAAAAAAAATTATGGACTTTTCTTACTGAGTAAATACACATTTGAACTTAAATGGTAAGGCACTTCATTAAAATGAACAAACACTCCCATTTTCTTGTTTGCCTTGAGGCTGGTCCCATACACAACATGCGACAGGAACTCACACCCTGTCTTGAGGAGAGATTGTGTTATGTGCGTGATGATGTGTCAATAGACCACGAGAAGAATGATTCTTTCCTTTGTGAGTGATTATTATTTGCTATGCAAACTAGTATTGTGTTGGGTTTAACTTGTTAAAAGCTTCAGAGAAGCCTTTACCATTGGCTTCCATGATTTGATGAGCTCATCAATGAGTTGATGAGCTCATCGTCAGTCAGTCATTGTTTAGTTTATTAGGATCCCCATTAGTTACTGCACATGCAGCAACTACACTTCCTGGGGTCCACATAAAACATACAAATACATGAAAAGTACAGAACAGTTATAGACAAGAACATAAGATTATTACGTTCAATTCTAAATAAATAACATATATTGGGGGGAAAAAACAAGAGACAACTAAAATACTGTTTACATAATATTCATATATACTGTACGTATTCAGAAATACAGTACAGTTAAATTATCTGTTTTATAAAGCTAAACTTGCTTTTTGCCTGAGTAATCTCTGGTGGCAGAGCATTCCACTATGACATGACTCTATACATAACTGAGCAATGTATTAAATCTGTTTTTGGTTTGGCTACAGTGAAGAAACCCATAATGGCGTGTCTGGTGGGGTATTTATGTATGTATGTTTGAAGTGCATGCAACTAGATGATACAAGTGTTTTGGCATTTTCAGCACACAAATGTTTCTTAAAAAGATCAGAGCCTGAACGAGTACAGTTGATCTTTGTGTCAAAAACGCAGAACATATTTTACAACAGACATACCTCTCCCCTTCTTCTCAACAACTTTGTCAATATGACTTGACCATGCTAACTGACCATCCAATGTTACTCCTAGGAGTTCAGCTTGTCTAAGAGAATGCTTTGAACCAAATACAATGCTTTTGGTTTTAGATGTATGATAAATGTCCATTGGGGTGAGGGCAGGGAAGAACCTCCACACACATTCACATTTACTACATGCGTCCACATACACATAACACACAAGTAGACCAACACAACACAAAACAAACACAACACACAAGTAGACCAACACAAAACAAACACACACACATAACACACAAGTAGACCAACACACACATACACATAACACACAAGTAGACCAACACAAAACAAACAAACACACACACACACACACACACACACACACACACACACACACACACACACACACACACACACACACACACACACACACACACACGTAGACCAAAACAAAACAAACACACACATACACATACCACACAAGTAGACCAACACAAAACAAACACACACACACAAGTAGACCAACACAAAACAAACACACACACATACACACAAGTAGACCAACACAAGTTAAAGACCAACACAAACACACACACACATACACATAACACACAAGTAGACCAACACAAAACAAACACACACACACACACACATACACATAACACACAAGTAGACCAACACAAAACAAACACACACACATAAGTAGACCAACACAAAACAAACACACACACAAGTAGACCAACACAAAACAAACACACACACATTACACCAGGGGTGCAACTTTCACTGGAGATGTGGGGGGCATGACCCCCCCCTCCCGTTTTATAATTGCACTGTCCCTTACAAAAAAGATAGCGGTCAGAGTGCATTATAACTGCAGTATGCTTGTAACGATCGTCGAAGGGAGGAGACCAAAACACAGCGTGGTAAGTGTTCATGCCTTTATTAGAAAAGTGAACACTATGACAAAAATAACAAAGAGATAAACGAAAATCGAACAACACGAAACAGTTCTGTCTGGTGCAGAAACACAAAGACAGAAAACAACTACCCACAAAACCAACATGGAAAATGGCAACCTAAATAGGCTCCCCAATCAGAGACAACGAGAAACAGGTGTCTCTGATTGGGAACCAATTCAGGCCACCATAAACATACATACCATTAGACCATACAAAATCCCCATAGATAAACAAAAACCCCTAGACAATACAAAAACGAAACAAACCACCCTTGTCACACCCTAACCTAACCAAAAAATAAAGAAAACAAATATAACTAAAGTCAAGGCGTGACTATGCTGCAAATACTGTATCCAAAATATATATATATTTTTTACTGGAGTTAGAGTGCAGTATAACTGCAGTTCAACTGTAGTACACTGCAGTTATTCTGCAATTACTGTGTCCAAAACACCACAGTCGAATGTACAGTTGAAGTTGGAAGTTTACATACACTTAGGTTGGATTCCTTAATTAAAACTCGTTTTTCAACCACTCCACAAATTTCTTGTTAACAAACTATAGTTTTGTCAAGTCGGTTAGGACATCTACTTTGTGCATGACACAAGTAATCTTTCCAACAATTGTTTACAGACAGATTATTTCACTGTATCACAATTCCAGTGGGTCAGAAGTTTACATACACTAAGTGGACTGTGCCTTTAAACAGCTTGGAAAATTCAAGAAAATTATGTCATGGCTTTAGAAGCTTCTGATAGGCTAATTGACATAATTTGAGTCAATTGGAGGTGTACCTGTGGATGTATTTCAAGGCCTACCTTCAAACTCAGTGCCTCTTTGCTTGACATCATGGGAAAATCAAAAGAAATCAGCCAAGACCTCAGAAAGAAAATTGCACCTCCACAAGTCTGGTTCATCCTTGGGAGCAATTTCTAAATGCCTGAAGGTACCACGTTCATCTGTACAAACAATAGTACGCAAGTATAAAAACCATGGGACCACGCAGCCGTCATACAGCTCAGGAAGGAGACGCGTTCTGTCTCCTAGAGATGAACTTACTTTGGTGAAAAAAGTGCAAATCAATCCCAGAACAACAGCAAAGGACCTTGTGAAGATGCTGCAGGAAACAGGTACAAAAGTATCTGTATCCACAGTAAAACGAGTCCTATATCGACATAACCTGAAAGGCCGCTCAGCAAGGAAAAAGCCACTGCTCCAAAACTGCCATGAGTACAAACATTGTACCTTTTGGAGAAATGTCCTCTGGTCTGATGAAACAAAAATAGAACTGTTTGGCCATAATGACCATCGTTATGTTTGGAGGAAAAAGGGGGAGGCTTGTAAGCCGAAGAACACCATCCCAACCGTGAAGCACGAGGGTGGCAGCATCATGGTGTGGGGGTGCTTTGCTGCAGGAGGGACTGGTGCACTTCACAAACTAGATGGCATCATGAGGGAGGAAAATTATGTGGATATATTGAAGCAACATCTCAAGACATCAGTCAGGAAGTTAAAGCTTGGTCGCAAATGGGTCTTCCAAATGGACAATGACCCCAAGCATACTTCCAAAGTTGTTGCCAAAATGGCTTAAGGACAAAGTCAAGGTATTGGCGTGGCCATCACAAAGCCCTGACGTCAATCCTATAGAAAATTTGTGGGCAGAACTGTAAAAGCGTGTGCGAGCAAGGAGGCCTACAAACCTGACTCAGTTACGCCAGCTCTGTCAGGAGGAACGGGCCAAAATGAACCCAACTTATTGTGGGAAGCTTGTGGAAGGCTACCCGAAACGTTTGACCCAAGTTAAACAATTTAAAGGCAATGCTACCAAATACTAATTGAGGGTATGTACATGTCTGACCCACTGGGAATGTGATGAAATAAATAAAAGCTGAAATAAATCATTCTCTCTACTATTATTCTGACATTTCACATTCTTAAAATAAAGTGGTGATCCTAACTGACCTAAGACAGGGAATTTTTACTAGGATTAAATGTCACGAATTGTGAAGAACTGAGTTTAAATGTATTTGGCTAAGGTGTATGTTAACCTCAGGAGGGCAGTACAGGAGTACAGGAGGGCACTGAGGACGCACCCTTGTGGGGCCCCCGTGTTGAGGATCAGTGTGGAGGAGGTAATGTTGCCTACCTTCACCACCTGGCCCCTCAGGAAGTCCAGGAACCAGTTGCATAGGGAGGAGTTCAGTCCCAGGGCTGTGAACTTTGTGCTATGCTTAGAGGGCACTAAGGTATTGAAGGCCGAGCTGTAGTCGAACAGTATCCTCACATATGCATTCCTCTTGTGCAGATGCGTGAGGGCAGTGTGCAGTGCAATGGCGATTGCGTTGTCCGTGGATCTGTCAGGCTGTAGGCAGAGAGGGTTGAGTGTATCGGGAGGAAGGAGGTGATGTGGTCTTTGACTACCCTCTCAAAGCACTTCATGATGACTGAGTGCTACGGGCCGGTAGTCATTCAGTTCAGTTACTTTCCCTTTCTTGTACACGGGGATGATAGTTGACATCTTGAAGCAGGTGGGGGATAACGACCTGTGCTAGAGAGATTGAAAATGTCCGAAAACACAACAGCTAGCTGGTCTACACATGCACTGAGGGTGCGGCTAGGGATGCCGTCTGGGCCGGCAGCCTAGTGAGGGTTAAGCAAGTAGCCCTTGTTGTCCTCAGAGGCTCTCAGAGGCATCTCAGAGTCGTTTCGCTCAAAGTGTTAGGAAAGGGTGTTTAGCTTGTCCAGTAGGGTGGCGTTGGTGTCCGCGATGTGACTGGCTTTCTTTTTGTAATCCATGATCGTTATAAGCCCCTGACACGTACGCCTTGTATCCGACCCGCTGAATTGCTCCTCCACTTTGTCCCTATACATGTCTCGCCATCTTAATCAGTCTGCGTAGGTCTTATTTTTACTGTTTAACCATACAATTGTCCCTGGTCACCTTGCCATGTTTATAAGCAGCATCTCTCTCCTTCAGTTTCCTGACAAGGCTGCCATCAATCCACGGTTTTAGAATCAGCTAAGTTTTGAAAGACACCATCGGTATCACATCTATGCATTTTTTGATGAATCCTGTGACTGAGTTGGCATATTCATTAATGTTATCGCCAGAGGCGACCCGGAACATATTCCAGTCCACGTGATCAAAACAGTCTTAGAGCATGGATTCTGATTGGTCAGACCAGCGCTGTACAGACCTGACCACTGGAACTTCCCTCAAGTCTTTGTTTGTAGGTGGGGTGGAGCAAAATGGAGTCATGGTCAGATTTGCCGAAAGGAGGATGGGAAATGGCGTGTAGCAGTGGTCCAGCATAGAATCTCTGCGAGTTGGACAGTCAATGTGTTCATAGCAATTCGGGAGCACGGTTCACAAATTAGTTTCGTTAAAGTCCCACGTGACAATGAATGCTGCCTCCGGGTACGCAGTCTCTAGTTTGTTCAGGGTCCAATTAAGCATTTTTGGTGTCTGCTTGGGGCAGGATGTAGAAAGACATGGCGATAATCCCTGCCAACTCTTTCGGAAGGTAAAAGTGGTGACATTTGATGACCAAGTATTCCAAGTCGGGAGAGCAGAAGCTCGCAAGTTCCTGTGTATTTCCCCCATCGCACCACTTATTGGTCATAAAACAGAGCCTTCCGCCTTTGTTCTTGCCAGAGAGAGCCCTCTTCCTATCTGCTCGATGTGTAAAACCCACTGGTTGTATATCATTCATTTGGATGTCGGAGGAAAGCCAGGTCTCAGAAAAAGAGAGTATGTTACAGAATCAGATGTCCCTCTGGAAGGAGATCCTCGATCTGAGTTCAAGTTTATTCACTAATGATTAAACATTGGCAAGTAGTATGTTCGGTAATGAGGGCCGGTTTGCCCGGCGTCTCAATCCCATCAAGACCCACCCCCTCCATTAGCGTCTTTCTTTCCTACTCTCCGGTAGAACTCCCAGGCAACCGGGCGACTCACTGAAGATAGACAGATCATTGTTCAGCCATCTCCTGGAATTCGGGAAGGTCGGGTGAATGGCGAGTACCCAGCGATTGATTAATATTCCAATAGTTCTGCCCGGGTGTATGAAGTTTGCGTGAAACAAACTGAGTAAGAACATTTGAGAAAATCACTAGGAAAAACACTAGAAAAAGTAGAAACCTGTAATGTTTTGTAGGAGCTCAAGGCGAGGCGCCATCCGTGATGTATAGTGTGTGCAATCAGCATACAGTCATTTTTGCTCTATTTGTAAAAATAGAGTAATAGCCCAAGAGAACTGCCCTGAGGGATACCACACTGTACATATGTTAGAGAAGCTTCCGTTGAATAATACTTGAGTTCTATTGGATAAGTAACTCTCCAACCATGTGATGGTAGGTGATGCAAAGCCATAACATAGTGAGTTTTTTCAATAACAAATTGATAATAACATCAAAGGCTGCACTGAAATCTAACAATACAGCTCCAACTATTATCCATTTCTTTTAGCCAACCATCAGTCATCTGAGTCAGTGCAATACAAGTTGAGTCCCCTTCCGTATTTGCAAGTCAGTAGTTTACTTGTTCTTTGACAAACATTTTCTCCATCAGTTTAGTAAGAACAGGCAGCAAACTAATTGGGTGGCTGTTCGAGCCAGCAAAGGGTGCTTCACTATTTTTAGGAAGTGGAATTACTTTAGCTTCCTTCCACACCGGTGGACACACTCCTGTAGGCTTTGGTTAAAGACATGGCAAATAGGGGTGGCAATACAGTCTGCTACCATTCTCAACAGTTTCCCATCTAGGCTGTCTATACCTGGTAGCTTATCATTATTGATGGATAATAATTGTTTTCCCACCTCTTCCATACAAACTTAACCAAATTCAAAATGGCAAACCTTATTTCATTATTAGATCTTTAATACACAAATACGATGGTTCACTGTGTAATGTTGTCATTTCACTTCTCAGTTTGTCCAGTTTGTGAAATAGTCATTGAAATTACTGGCTATATCAGTGTTTCCCAACCCTGGTCCTCGAGTCCCCCTAACAGTACACAGTTTCTTTGACAAACAACTCATTCAACTCATTGAGTGCTTGATGATTAGTTGAATCAGGTGTGTTTGTCCAGGATTACAATAAAAATGTGTACTGTTGGGGGTTCTTGAGAACCAGGGTTGGGAAACACTGATATAGCCAGTAGCTGTGAAGATATGATCAATACAAGTGGATGTCACAGACCCAACACTATTGGTATACACTAGTTGGTTGAGTGATAACCTGGCTCATGTTAGAATCTCACACAGTAAGAAGCTTCATCTTGAGAGTACAACCAGTCAATGTTCAGGTCACTGAGAAAATACATGTCTGTTAGCATCAGAGACCTTATCTAACATCACACACACGTTCTCCAGATACTGACAGTTTGCGCTTGGTGGTCTATAGCAGCACCCTAAAATAGGCTTCAGATGAAGCAGGTGAACCTGCAATCACAGCACTTCTACTTAATTTTTCATGAGATCCTCTGAGCTTTACAAAAATGATGGCTCTGAATATATACAGCAACAACTCCCCATAGACATTCCTGTATTTTCTAGAATGTTACAATGTTATCCTACTGCTGTATCATCAAATGCTGTTTTGAGTCTCAATGTGTTCTCTTGATTAACAGATAAGACTGAGTCATCTAATTATTCCTCAGAAAGCAATGTCCAACTGATAGCCCCATTCCCCCTACAACAAGTCTGCTGACATTACAACGGCTCTCCATTTCACCACAGGCTTTCCCTATCATTTAAATCAATTCTGAATAATTAAAAAGTATATTAAGTTAAATGTAGAGAAATACCACACACAAACCAGAAAGTCAGATTAGATTTTTCAGACCTATTTTTCACTTTATTAAATGAGACCATTTCATACAGACAGTTTGGTTCTCTCCCTCCTTCACTCTCCTACCTCATCCCAAAAACACACACCAGTTCTCCTGGCCAGGATGACGCAATTGAAACAGGATTGGAATGAAAAATGACTGATCCACGTCACAGAACAGTAAAAGTGACCTCACTTGGTTGCTATACATACACATGTTGATACACACACAACATGGTACTTATAGGATAAACACTAGTAGCCTGATACTGCTGAGATTTAGTTATGAAACCAGCAGCTAGGCAGGTACATAAACACACACGCTCACGGAAGCACACACAGAAGGGGAGGGGGTTGGTAACTGGCTCGTCGTACTGCAGTCACTGAATTTTGTCCATGGCTGCCATTTTGAAAGCAGCAGAGGTCAGAATTGTCCGTGATGGGCTCAGGCATTGTCAAGGGCGGGAGGCTGGCTGCATCAACCGACCTTGTCGCCATCATGGCCCTCAGGTTTACCCTTCACATTACACTGGGTAAAAAAGGTATTATGGCTCCTCTGCATCCCAACATGGCACTTTCACACACTTGAAATCTTTTTAGGTACCCATTGTAATGAATGGGGGCAAGTCATTGGCCAAATGGTTGTCTGGTAAACTCAAAACAGCCCACACTCAAATTTCCCTGTCATAGGTCAGTACATATGTGAAACTGTAAAATATTTAGTTGGAATCGTACCAGAGAGTGATTCAATCTTGATTCAATCTTGAAGTCCAATCAAACACCTTTCCCCATTCAAAAAAGTAACTTGCTTTGAAATACCAATGTGTGGGTGCCAAGTACAGTACATTTGACATAATGCCCACAAAACAGTTAGGTGCCTCAACCTCTCCCTACATGAGAGAACACCAAGTGAGCAATAAATAAAGCAGCGAGATACAGTACAATCGTATGTTGATGGAGGTGCACAACCAGAGAGATGGAGAGAGAGACAATAGGGAGAGAAAAAAAAATGAGGGGAGTATTTACATCTTAAATCAGGACATCGAAAACAAATTGTATTTACAGACTTTTGAATGGAAATGAGACCAGTCAGTTACGGACAGCTTCAACAGGTAATGGAAAATAAACGCTAATAAAAATAACGAGGAAAAAAAAAGAAAAAAAAAAGTGGGTGATATTTACAGATGTTCAATAAGATGAGGGGGGCATGGGTTAGGGAGAGAAGCAAATGGAATCCAAAACGATATGCTACATTTCAAGCAAATCAGTTGGGACTCTGGGCTAGGAAGCAGAAGGCTTCAGAGATAAAGGGAGGGAAAATGTGTTATTTAAATCAAATGTCAGCACATGAGGGTTGTTCATACAAGGGGGTGGCAGAGGTTGTACAATAGCATAACGCACCTGCACTAGAAAGCATTCAAGTGGTCATTACTGAGAACTGAGCTAAACCTACAACACTGGCTTTTTAAAAACGGTGCAGTTTGAGTCGGCAGGTACAATTATTCACATGAACACACAAAAACTCCGCTATTCCTCCACCCTTCAAATTTCTCACTTATTCTCATGAACTCCCACAAGCACATAGCAAAGTACAAGCCTTGTAGGACTACTATGAACTAGCTATCCGCCCTTCTACACCAGTAACAGAAATTCTCAGAAATTCTCCCATTTCAGAGAATTTATTATAAGAAACTGGGATCATGGTCTGCTTCAAAGTCCAAACTGGAGTCAACTACTCCATATAGGATATATTTATGTCCATATGGCTGAACCCCCATAGTTGATAATCCCTTCGTCCTCTACAATCTAGATGGGTGCCACACTGACAAAGATTCTTACAAGTTTGCTGCGAAAAGTCCACTTTCTTCACTGCAAATTTGAAATGAACATCTCAAAAACACAGCATGGTTTGTATATCCTTTCAGAAAGCTCCCTCTTTCAAATCAGGAGTTCTGAAGAGTTCATGCTATGAATGGAAAACAAGCGCCAAATCAGCCAAAACCAGATTTATTTTTATTTTTATCAAACATGTAACCTCACCATACAATATAATTGATGCTATGCCATTTATTGAAGCCAATAGGAAGGTGACAATTGACTACCGCAGCAGTCTTAATCATCGATAGCACCTTGATTGTCTTCCCATGGAAAGTAAAGGTAGGCTCAGTTTGTGATTGTCAGTGGGAGAGATGCTGCTACATAGATGTGAATCCTGGATCTCTCACGTCACCACACAAACGCCACCACCCTCACGCTCTGTCAAAACGTTTCCTTTAGGTCCTCAACACACAACATGGGAAATTGCTAGCAAGTACGGCTACCAATTATAACTTGCACTCCTGTTTCAATGTAAAAATTCACAGTGCCTTTTCCGAAGCAAATTAAAAAATAAATACATTTACAAGTAAAAGAAAAAAGCAGCTGTCATTTAATCTCTTTTTAAATATCATTTAAAAGTATAAAACAAAACACAGCCTCTTCATCTCTCCATCTTGCAACCAGCACCATTTTATCCCATTAGAATCATTTGGTCGCATCGTAGACTAACTGGGAAACACCTCAATTGGCTTCTAGAGACAAACTCCTGTTTACTTTGTGTGTGGTGGTGGTGGCAGGAACTCTTCATGAAGTTTTCAGTCAAATAAATAAAACAGAAAAAAAAGAAAAAATAACCTTGATTAAAAAAAAAGTATTATACAGAGGGCCTGTCCCACCTACTGGAGCTTAATGTCACCCCCAACAGCAGGAACATGAGTGTTATAAACAGCCGGAGAGAAAGAGAGCTGGGCCAAAGGAGATGCAGCGAGGGAGTGGGATAACACTTAAGGTGTCGGTACATGAGAAAGTGTGTTCGTGTCTCCACAACTCTTAGCCTGTAGTGCTGATCGAGTTTCAATTTCATGTAACAAAACTACCTTGTCAGCTAATGATATCCTCTTCCGGCTATGAATGGTTTGTTCAATGTATGTACAGTACAAAAAAGGTATGTTTGTAACCAATGGGGGAAAATAACAAGCAGCGAGGAAGATAGAAGCAATACAGTGTGTGTTAGGCTGGCAGACAGAGGTGTGTGTGTGTGTGTGTGTGTGTGTGTCGGGCTGGCAGACAGAGGGTTTGCAGGGACATTTCAGGTGCTGTTGTTTAGTGATCCGGGTACAGAGCTGTGCTGAGAGGAGCCGGCTAACCCAGAGCCATCTACAAAGGGATAGGGGAAAGAGGAAGGGAAGTGGTAGAGAAATAGTGTTAGGTATATTGAGTGGATATAATACATTGATTTTGCTTATCAGGAATACACTGGAAACAATTACACAGCTAATTGTAGTAAAAGGATGTGTGTAGTAAGACCTCCTCTAAAACTGATCAGAAAACATTTCCCAGGTTTCCAGTTAGAGGACCTCCTTTAGAATACAAACGTTCTCAATGCAATGACCAGAAACATGACATTATTTTTGCCATTTGTAAAAGCAGCATTAGTCTTACCATCCATGTGGATGTAGCTTAGAGCTCCACCTAACCTAGAATGTCTGCAAGCCAATCACTACTTCATAAAACTAGGTGCAGAAATGGGAATGTGATTGACAGCAACTCTATCTACTGAAGTGACATGTGTAGCCAATGCCTATGTTTGGGGACGGGGTCATACCAGAGGAAGCTGTCTGTGCGCGGGCATGAGGAGGAATGAGGGTGGAGTTCAGTTGGGGCTGGATTGACAGCTCTGGAAGGAGACAAGAGGAAATAGCATTAGTTATATAAGACCAAGGTAATAGCGTTTCAAAATTGGGACAAAGTCTTACAACGCATAGCTATACTACAATACATATTGAAACAAATACATTCTAAACTTCATATTGTAGATATTCTGCACCTACTTTTAGGATAGATGCAAAGGTCACAAAACAAAGTTGGGGTCAGGTCCATTTACATTCTTGAATTGAAGTTTCAATTGATTCCCTGAATTTAAATAGAGTCAACCCCTTTCAGGTCACAGACAGTCAGGGGTCAACAAGGTGTACTGACCCGTGGTGCTGAAGTTGAAGAGCAGGGGCAGCTCTCGCCCGCTAGGCAGCCGGGCGTTGGGCGCTCGCAACTCGTCGAAGAAGGCGTGTGCGCAGGCCTCCAGGGGCGAGAAGCGCGTGATCGGGGTGTATTCCAGCAGGCGCGAGCACAGGGCGACGGCCTCCGGAGGGGAACGAGGCTTAAACACCTGTAAGAGGTGGTACAAGGTAACAGACAACATGAAACAGTTATTAAACACAAGACATTACTTGAAAGCCAAAAATAGAATGTTTACACATATATATATATAAATAAAATACATACATGCATACATAACCATTTACCTTAGTCCAGGGATGCGCTTTGATCTGGGGGAATTTAAACTCTGTGTAATTGGGGTTCATTTCACGGATCTGTTCACGTGTTGGAGTTCCCAAAACCTGAGTAGCAGACATACAAGTATACAGTTAGTAGTGTACAATGGGTATCATTTGGTTTCTCTCCACATCACTGATTATGATCCAACTTTCCTCCCCCACACACACGTCCTCATAAGCCAAATGTCCTCCAAATGCTGATATGTAATCAGAATGTCAGGTATTTTGTCCCTGTAGTGTAAACCATAAACACAAACGTTTCCTATTTACTCACCTTGATGATCTCTACTAGCTGGTCCACTCCGCTGTCCCCGGGGAAGATGGGCTGTCCCAGCAGCAGTTCGGCCAGCACGCAGCCCGCCGACCAGATGTCGATGTTGGCCGTGTAGTCGGTGGCGCCAAAGATGAGCTCTGGGGCGCGGTAGTACCGCGAACAGATGTACGACACGTTGGGCTCCCCACGAATCAGCTGCTTAGCACTGCAGGTAGGGGTCAACCGCAGAGGTTAAAGGTTAGACCAGGGGTGCCCAAACTTTTTGGACGACCCCATTGACATCTGAAAACTTTTGTGACCCCAACAATTATGGTAGCAATTATTGTAGCAGTCAATTGCAAAACATTCAAACAGTATTTCTGATTGTATTCTCAACTCACCATCATATATACTTGTAATGTGGGGCTATGACAATAAATTGCAAATGAGTCTGACAATTTCTCTTATCTCACCGGCACTAATGAGATTGGTGTGCTTGATGCATGTCGCGTCGGAGCTTCTCAAAGTCAGAGGGCGTGGTCAACAGTGCGTACCTCATCTCTCCTGTCACATCCAACCTGGATCGATATTTGTTTTTAATGCAGATGAGAGCACTGAATCAGCGTACCATGAGTTTTAATGCTCGGAGGGAGACGAGCAAAACTCCTTCATAGTGACCCGTGAATGCGTTGTCTACAGCATTCGGTCACATGACAGCTCGATCAGCTGTTCGATTTCATTTACTGGCATGTCAACTGAGCCAGGATCACAGTCAAACAGATTTCGCTGATTCGGACACTAGTCTGTAGATTTTTGGGGGGTATTTCCCCTGCATGCCTGCGTTCAGTTCGTTCTTTTTCACAAATATGTCTGTTACATAGGCAAGGAGACAACAAAGTCTGTTTTTACATCCATTGCGAATGACAACAGTTCTTCTCGCAACTCTAAAAAAATTATTCCAACACTCCCCCTCGATAACCACCAAGCCTCAGAGTGAAATAGAACAGTCATGCTCTGAAACCGTATCTCCATATAGTTTACAATTGAAGTTACCTGCTGAATATCTCCAGGTTCTGCGCTCAGCTTTTTTGCCGCCAGTTGCTCTCGTGTATCCATTATAGCTCAGTGGGTGTGATGGAGGGGGGGTCACCTTGGGGTCATGATAGGGGCTGCACCAAATGTTTGATGTATTAAAATAATTGATTATGTTTATGTTGTATTAATAGAAGGGGAAGGGCTATAAGACCCTTCCCACTACATGTATAGGGTCCTGGACTATAGATTAGCAATATTCATTATAAGGTTTAATATTGTTCCTACTAGTTCTTTTCTAGTCTCTGCTTCTTATAAAGAAACGGTCTGACAGATGTGTGAGTTACTGCAGTCAAAACAGGGCGTCTGTGAGAAAGCGCCGAGAAAGGCTAAAAGAGATTCATAGACACAGAACCCCGCAGGGGAGTGAAAGAGATAAGACAGACATACCACTATAACGCAACTTGGGGAGTGGAAAATTACTGTGGAGCCTTTAGAAAACACTGGAACTATTGTCTCTCCTGCAAGTTTGTATAACTGTATATGCATGGGCTTGGTCTCATGAGTAGAAGGTGTTGACATAGGCAGTTACATCACTAGGGGTTGACTGCAAGCATATTAAAGCAACTTGGACCTTTCCTATTTTGTAGAACTTACTCGGAAACATGCGTGCTATGTTCCCGTTGTCAACTTCTGTCTGCAATTGCATTAATAAATGTTTTTGATCGATTTACTTAAAGATTGTCTGATTGCTGATTTCACCAATAAGCAAATGATTGACAAGGAACAAGGAACATACCCCAACCGGTGTATCATACAATGCGTCCATATGGCAGAGGGAGACATTCATAACTAGAGTGCAGAGGCCTGCCCGCCGTCCTGTGATAGATGGAGCCCCATCTGTGGAAAAGCCCACCTTCGATCCCATGGAATTGGTTTTTCGTCAGTATAGCCACGCAGCACACTGAACAGCCCCTGTGCCGTTCAATGCTCAAAACAACATGTCCTCGTGAATACCACCCCCCGACATGTAGCGAACAAATGTCAATGCATCTCGGCCCTCACAGCTAACGTCCATTTGGAGAGCATAAGGTGGGGAGTTTGAGTCGTTCAGTCAGTTTCCTCTTGATTGCTAGCTATAGCATCAATTCTTAGTTTCACAGTGTTATCTGACAAAGGTATTGATGTGAGTTTGTCCTCCCCACACATTGTTTTCCCCATATTAATTGCGGCCGGTAATATCTCCATTCACCATGGGAGTGGTTCAAGTGTAACGACCAAGTGTGGCCTTTTCCCACAATCTAAGGGAGCTCTGGTAGAATTTTTACTTATAGATTTGAATAATTTTCATTTAGATTTTTAAGGTTAACCACAAAGATTGAGACAAAGACGAGATATATATATATATTTTTTTTTTTACAAGGATTTGGGAAATTCTCCCGCGACCCCATTTTCATATCAGGCGACCCGAGTATTCTAAAATAAATCTAGTTTAAGCTAATACAGTCTTCTAAGCTGAGTCTAGGTTATGCTAAGACAGTGTTCTCTTACAATACTTCAATCTCTAACCACTGCAACAGTTGTCACTTATAAGAAAAGCATTAGATGCTTAGCAGTAGAGGCAAACACTCAGCCATGCAGGTCTAACCATGTGGTATGGGATTATACACGGCTCTTTGGTGCCTCCTTGAGACCACCTGACCACACTACCCTTTGATGTTTAGCAGAAACTAAGGTATACAGCCCTAGATAAACCAATGAACGAGGGGTGGGTCTCCCACGTCTCAGTGTATTTTTATATATATACACCGAAGTAAATATCTCAGTGCGATTTCTACTTATTGATTTACAATTAAGAAGCTCAGTGTATACTTTTTATAGAAAGCAGCCCTGCATTTGTCTGCACAGTAACAGAAATGGATGTACTATGGGGAAAATACACATGAAAAGGGTGTGAGTAGGTAACTGTAACTAAGGACAACTGGATCAGTGTTGCATAGCCCCATTCAAGGGAGGGCATAGATCCATTTCACATTCTGTCTGGTTGAGCCCATTTATTCAACACATTCAGTCAGAACACATAAGACCCAAGTTTACTTCAATACTAGGTACCAGTCAGTCATATTGGCTCAATAGCACATTAACACACTGTGTGGAGGGAAATATCTGACCAGCTTACCTCCCAAAGTCACAGAGCTTTAGGATGGCCGTTTCAGGGTCCACCAACAGGTTCTGGGGTTTGATGTCTCGGTGGCAGACACCCTGGGAATGGATATAGGCCAGGCTGCGAAACAACTGGTACATGTACACCTGAGAAGAGACAAAATGGACCAATTAGAACTATAAACAAATCAATAAGAGGGAGTCATTCTGTGTCAATGCCAAGCCTGTCTGGGAGAGTAAACAAAAAAAGGATAGTTCATAATTGAATGACATACTGGACAATCAAAGTCCAATGAACAGACGCTGAGGCAAGCAAAAGTGGGACAACGAAAGAGAGCAAGTGAAAGAGGGCGAGAGAGTTTACCTTGACGTAAATGATAGGAATGATGCTTTTGGCCTTGTTGAAATGCCGGGCCACCCTGTACACGGTCTCCGGGACAAAGTCCAGCACCAGGTTGAGATACACCTCATCCTTCTGTATAGGGGGAAGAGAACTGAAAATCACTATATGACTACACTAAATCATAACTCCATACGTCCTCAGATTATTCTTGTACAATGAAAAAGCGCTTTACAAATGTAACAAACTTTGTAGTGGGACGAATGACTCATTTGAAGAGGAAACACAGTTCAGGTGCTCAGTGTGCCAAAAACAATGGATGGCAACCTACCTTTTCACCACTAGAGTAGAAGAAGTAGCGTAGCCTCACGATATTGCAGTGGTCCAACTTTCGCATGATCTGTAGCTCTCGGTTCTACATAGCAAAGTTATTAAACAAAGAATAGTGGGAAATGTCAAGGGTTTCTGATTGATCTGTAAGCGCATTGATCTTTAGTATGCGCGTGATATGTGTTTGTTCAAGTACGTGTACATTTCTGTCACCTAAAAAATAAAAATAAACTTAGGCTACAATACCAATTTTCTCCCACAAACTAATATGGAAATGTTCCTTGTAAAACTACAAAACGGTGTCCTGTATTCAGACAAACAAGTAGCTACTCATAACAGTGGGAATTTACAAGACCAATCCAAAAATGGATATTCATATCACTATTATGTTAAACAAATTAGTGTTGTCACGACAATACAATTTTAGATGGCAAAAACCCCCAAAGAAAACTCAGCATTACGGTCCATTAAAAAAACAGCTTTCTATAAATTATTATGTGCTATAGCTTGGAAAATAAACAAATATGACTCTGGGTGACACGAAGCCTGTATGTCTTCAAGAGAATGGCCTCCATACCTTGAACCTCTTATCCTGCAGCACCTTCTTAATGGCCACCATCTCCTGGCTGTCGATGAGGCGCGCCTGGTACACCACACCAAAGGAGCCATTCCCGATCACCTTGATGTCCGTGTAGGACACCTCCTGTGGACGGTCGGGACCCTGCCCAGATGTGGCCACCACCGTAGTCACCTTCCCACTGTCCCCTGGGAAACAACGATAAGTTGGGTCAACGAAATAGTTGTCTTTTCAGATTTGAAATGGAGAGGTGATCAGTGTTGTGTTCATTAAGTACGAAACTGAAGAAAACGGGAAGGTAGGCCTATTATCTGAACAATAAGAAATGCTGTTTTACTATGGTGTGACAATGAACAAGGACATTTAATACAGCTCATTCTGAAAGTATTCAACCCCTTGACTTTTTCCACATTGTTACATTATAGCCTTGTTCTGAAATTGATTAAATAAATGTATCCACACACACACAGCAAAAACAGTTTTTTATTTTTTTTAAATGTTGGCAAATTTATAAAAACTTTAACTTTACTTAAGTATTCAGACCCTTTGCCATGAGACTCGAAATGAAGTTCAGGCTCATCTTGTTTCCATTGATCATCCATGAAATGTTTCTACAACTTGATTGAAGTCCACCTGTGGTAAATTCAATTGATTGGACATGATTTGGAAAGGCACACACCTGTCTATAGAAGGTCCCACAGTTGACAGTGCATATCAGAGCAAAAACCAAACCATAAGATCGAAGGAATTGTCTGTAGAGCTCCGAGATAGGATTGTGTCGAGGCACAGATCTGGGGAAGGGTACCAAACAAAATGTCTGCAGCATTGAAGGTCCAAGAACACAGTGGTCTCCATCATTCTTAAATGGAAGAAGTTTGTAACCACCAAGACTCTTCCTAGAGCTGGCCACCCGACCAAACTGAGCAATCGGGGGAGAAGGGCCTTGGTCAGGGAGGTGACCAAGAACCCAATGGTCACTCTGACAGAGCTTCAAAGTTCCTCTGGAGATGGGAGAACCTTCCAGAAGGACAACCATCTCTGCAGCATTTCACCAATCAGGCCTTTATGGAAGCGTGTCCAGACGGAAGCCACTCCTCAGTAAAAGACATATGACAGCCCACTTGGAGTTGCCAAAAGACAACTAAAGGACTCTAAGACCATGTGAAACAAGATTCTCTGGTCTGATGAAACCAAGATTGAACTCTTTGGCCTGAATGCCAAGAGTAATGTCTGGAGGAAACCTGGCACCATCCATACGGTGAAGCATGTTGGTTGCAGCATCAAGCTGTGGGGGATGTTTTTCAGTGGCAGGGACTGGGAAACTTGTCAGGATCGAGGGAAAGATGAACAGAGCAAAGTACATAGACATCCTTGATGAAAACCTGCTCCAGAGTGCTCGGGACCTCAGACTTGAGCAAAGGTTCACCTTCCAACAGAACAACGACGCTACGCACACAGCCAAGACAAGACAGGAGTGGCTTCAGGACAAGTCTCTGAATGTCCTTGAGTGGCCCAACCAGAGCCCAAACATCTCTGGAGAGACCTGAAAATAACTGCGCAGCGACACTCCCCATCCAACCTGACAGAGCTTGAGAGGATCTGCAGAGAAGGTCACCAAATACAGGTGTGCCAATCTTGTATCGTCATACCCAAAAAGACAAGGCTGTAATCGCTGCCAAAGGTGCGTCAACAAAGTACTGAGTAAAGGGTCTGAATACTTATGTAAATGTGATATTTCCATTTTTTATTTAAATATGCAAGAACTTCTGCTAGCCTGTTTTTGCTTTGTCATTATCGGGGTATTGTGTGTAGATTGATGAGGGGGGGGACTATTTCATCCATTTTAGAATAAGGCCATAACAAAATGTGGAAAAAGTTATGGGTCTGAATACTTTTTTTTATAAATGTGCAAACATTTATAAAAACAGTTTTGCTTTGTCATTATGGAGTATTGTGTGTTTGATGAGAATTATAATTGAATACGTTTTAGAATAAAGCTTTAACGTAACAAAATGTGCAAGGGGTCTGAATAGTTCCTGAATCCACTGTATATGGTTCATTCCTATAGTTACTGTATCATGAAAGGTGGTCTTTTGAATGAATGTATGGCTATTGTGGATAACATTAGTGACCTAGTTTAACATTGTGACGTAAACAAGGGCTCAAGTTATAATAGGCCTTTACATTTCCAAAACAGGCAGCAGGCAGAGAAAATAATTGCTCAGCATAGAAAATAGCCCTACAGGGTCATGTTAAGGAGAACATGTTTTAAACTGAGTGAAATACTATCTAGACTTGTCCAATAAGATTGTTTGGTGTTGCAAAAATTGTTGCGCCAATGTCCTACTGAACAGAATCCAGGGCTCGAGTTATTAACTACCTCGTGGTTGTTTAACCACTATAGTAACCGCCTGCCTTGTCGGAAGACGAGACAAATACATGCTTTACTGTAAAATCCAATATCACTATTCCAGGGCTATTTGTGCTCCTTTGAACATCATTTGACCTAAGGAACACAAGACTTGCGATTATCCAATAGGCCCATCCTCGAGCTCATCTATCACACTTGAACACAAACAAGTGTTTGGTGGCCTGGATCAGAGAGTTCTCTGAGGCAGGCATACCTTCATGTGAGGTTCATTTCCTGTATGGAGGACAGAACAGGGCCAGATGGCTGGAATTGAACTGGAGACCTTTGCACTGAGAATGACCCTGCTCTAACATGCTGACCACACCGCTTGCGTTGCAAAATAAATGTACACATACTTATCATCTAAACTCCTTGCGTCTGTGTAGCCAGGCGCTAAAATAGAACTTGGTTCTATCTTTGATGCTTGATGATCTACAAGTCTCGCCTCTCCTAATTGCTTTTTAGGAGCATATACCCATGTGGGTGATTGAAAGACTAACACTTGTCCATTTGGTGGTGGTAATGCACCTTAAAGTTGGTTGCCAACCGACATGTAAAATTCCTCAGGACTACTAGAAACTATTAGTTTCCCCTTTTATCGGTGGATTAAATGTCGGAGAAGAGAACACACGATTGTGTGACTCAAAATGGGTCAAAATTCTACAAAGATAAAGAAAAGGACTTTATGCATTTCAGGTAAATTAACTCAATGTTCATATCCCAGGTTAAATGATCTAGCAATAGCAAGCTGCTGTCCACATTTTTGCTCAATGTTTCACCAAGATTGACTTATACCATGAGGTTTGAGGTCAAATTTATATCAAATATAATACGGAATGGCTGCAGATCCTTTTTCCCTTGTACTAAAGATTTCGAAGCTTCTGCGCATGCGTGTATTCTCTACTTTACGAACAGTCTCTGCTCTATTCGTAGCGAACAGGCTACTCTGGCGAATGGTCATTTAACAAAGATAAATCAAAACTGAATCAATGTCCGCAAGATCACAATGACAGTATTCTACATAACAGAACTTCATATAATAGTATCGTATGACCAGTGCTTTACTTGGGCCAGAGCTGTTTGGAGCGCTGTACTGGCACCTCGATTTTTTGCGGAATTTGGGATAAACAAAGTAGCCCATCTATTCTGGCCCAAGTTAACACAGTCAGAAATGGTTGATCAAAGCGGAAATGCGGCGGGATCTGCATTGAATAGCAATCGAAGGAGGGCATATATTTCCTGATTCCGCTTTGTTCATGTTTATTTGTCACTAGTCTGAATCTGCGTAACAGTAGGCAGTTCGAGATTGCGCAGATTGAAAATGTGCCAGCCTGAATGCGCGTGATGCGCTGTTCCAAATGGTCAAATTAGGGGTTTTATTAGGGTTTAAGGTCATGAAAGTTTGTTTCATAATTTGTATGTAATTCATTTAATTAATGAAGGCACACATACATGTTATCAATCACTTAATCTAAATAATCAGCAATCATCGGAATGACCCGTAAGTGTGTGTGTGCCAGTGGGCTGTTGCCAGAGGAGAGAGAGCGTGACATTTCAGCAGCAGGTATAAAAATAATGACAGACTAACTAGACAGCCAATTCAAAACTTGTAGCATTTCTCGCTAGTTAACTATAGCTAACTAAGCATTAATGTCGTTGTCGCCTTCCCACGGGCAATAGCCTAAATAAATCTGCAACGTTGGAATGCTGAAATTCTCCTCTATTAAACAGCATCCATGTAATTGCAACAACTTTCGAAATATTCTAAGAATAGCCTAAATGACATAACTTGCTGTGCATAGATATCCCGTGATACATTCATATTTTAGCCTTATATAAAACATGTCTAGTTAGATACCTTGCTTTGAAGTAGCCTACTTTATCCATTTGATCCCTGATTCATTGAATGAGGGAATACTTTTATAAAGACAAAAAGTATTTGGTTGTAATGTTACAATATTTTATATCAAGGGTGGCAAACATCCTCCTTTTTGTTCACTTTGTAGCCTAAACAACAGCTCAACAGGACCTTGATAAGCAGACCTGGGTGTTTCAGGGCCAGATCAAAAGCCAAGCCTGCACACCCAGGAGCTCTCCAAATGGAGGTATGACCACATGTTAAAAACATGTGACTAACAGTGCAGTTCTACTTTGTGGGGGGTTAAGTGCCTTGATCAAGGGCACAACGGCAGGAGATGGTAGGCCTACATGGGATCAGGTACAGCAGCCTTCGTGTCAACGCTTACTTTTTCCATGTAGGCTATAATAATAGTCATGACAATTTGGTTAAAAAAAAGTAATGGAAAATGTTTTTGAACCCTTAACAGTAAATAATCAGGAAGTCTATAGCATAACGTAATTTGTGAACATAGTCTAATGGACAGACTAGGAAAAAGACTGCTTCTGCACTTCTTTCATCAAGTCAAGCACTGAGTAAGAAGTTACTGCAAGACAAAAACACAGCCTTTCTCTCATGTGGCAAAAACTCAGAGGGTAGGTAGCCAAGGCCTACTTCTATGCGTAATCAGGTGCGTGTTCTTCCTCAAGACTGACAGGAGCGCTTCAAACAAAAGACAAGGAATAAATTGACAACTCGTAAATGGAATAAAATAAACCAAAACTTCTCACAAGCGTAGCCTAGGTTGTGCGCTCTGCAAACAACGTGCCCACTCCCATGACAACGGTAACTAACAATATATTGAATGCATTAACAGAAATTCCCGTAAACAAACATTGTAGATGAGAAATTATGGGAATTAAATGGTAGGCTAAATGTACTAGTGGTGTGCCTATGCAATGGAGTAGTCCACTCAGACAGGTGTCTCGTGTGCCATACATTTTTTGTATACATTTGCCACTGCTCGACTAAAAAAAAGAAATTAATCTTGGTCGACCAACTGCCTATTGATCAAACAATCGACTAAATGGGGTCAGCCCTACCTACCACTCAAGAGATTATCAGTGTTGCGACATTGGCTTGTGACTATGAATCACCGGTTGCCCCCAGATTCAGGGATAGCAGTGCCCACTTCAAATATTCAGATGTGTATAAAAACAGTTTAATACCTCTGGGATGCTAATCGAAGACACATAACCTGAAGCCAGATGCAGTACACTCCATCTTTGACTATTCAGGGTACAGTGTTTGAAACACTGATGGACCGGCAACCAATACGAGAAGGGTGCAAATTGCAGCATGCAAATCAGGGTGTTCCTGCATATAGGCATTCTTCCATCTGCAGGAACCCCTCTAAACTTCTATTAGTCCATTTTTAAGCTAGGACAGGCACGAGTTGGGGCGCTCCAGTACAGTAGGTAGCGTTAATGCATTAACGGATGCCAGCCGCCGATAAACCCCACAGAAGAAGGGGGAGGCAACAACGGTAGCTAGCTAGCTAGCCGTGCACCGGTAAACAGTGTTCTGTCGGGGACTGTTTTCCAGCAGTTCTGTTAACTTCTTATGGATGGGGGGGCAGTATTGAGTAGCTTGGATGAATAAGGTGCCCAGAGTAAACTGCCTGCTACTCAGGCCCAGAAGCTAAGATATGCATATTATTAGTAGATTTGGATAGAAAACACTCTGAAGTTTCTAAAACTGTTTGAATGATGTCTGTGAGTATAACAGAACTCATATGGCAGGCAGAAACCAGAGAAAAAATCCTACCAGGATTCAGGCTTCTACTGTGAAGGGGGAGCAAATAAGAGCTGTTTGACTAAGAGGTCTGGCAGAATTCCCTGAGCTAAATCATGCGCGCAGCTGTGAGCGAGCTACGTTCCTTTTCATTTCTAAAGACAAAGGAATTGTCCGGTTGAAACATTATTGAAGATTTATGTTGAAAACATCCTAAAGATTGATTCTATACATCATTTGACATGTTTCTACGAACTGTAATATAACTTTTTGACTTTGTCTGGACTAAGTGCCTGCGTCTGGTGAATTTGGATTTGTGAACTAAACGTGAACAAAAATGAGGTATTTGGACATAAATGATGGACGATATCGAGCAAAACAAACATTTATTGTGGAACTGGGATTCCTGGGAGTGCATTCTGATGAAGATCATCAAAGGTAAGTGAATATTTATAATGCTATTTCTGACTTCTGTTGACTCCACAACATGGCGGGTATCTGTATGGCTTGTTTTGGTGCCTGAGCGCTGTACTCAGATTATTGCATTATGCTTTTTCCGTAAAGCTTTTTTGAACTCTGACACAGCGGCTGCATTAAGGAGAAATATATCTTTAACGACGGTGAGGGCGGGGGGAATCAATGGGATAGAATGGGCCTGGTCATGCCCTCCGGCGCCAAATTCCAGACATTTGTATGAAGAGGAGAAGCCTTTACAGAAGTCGAAGAGCCAGATACCTGGCGAGACAGCGTCGGTGAGTGGATAATCCGCCTTTACCCTCCGTTCTACTGGCGAAAGTGAAATCACTGGATAATAAACTGGATGAGCTCCGTTCGAGACTATCCTATCAACGGGATATTAAAAACGAATATTCTGTTTCACAGAGTCGTAGCTGAACAAGGACAATATACATTTAGCTGGGTTTTCCGTGCATCGGCAAGACAGAACAGCAGCCTCTGGTAAGATCGGGGTGTGGTGGGTGTCTGTCAACAGCTGGTGCGATCTCTAATATTAAGGAAGGTTTTGCTCGCCTAAGTTAGAGTGCCTCATGATATGCTGTAGACCACATTAGCAAGAGAGTTTATCAATAAACCGATGCTGGCACAAAGACCGCACTCAACGAGCTGTATACGGCCATAAGCAAACAAGAAAATGGTCAACCAGAGGCGGCACTGCTGAATGTAGGAAAATGTAAATCCGTTTAACCAAATTTCTACCAGCATGTCACGTGCTCAAATATTTTATTTTATTTTTTTTACTCTAGATCACCATAACACACAACTTGCACAAAGCTCTCCCTCCAAGTCTGACCTATCCTCCCGATTCCTGCTTACAAGCAAAACTCACAGGAAGTACCAGTGATCTGATGAAGCGGATGCTAAGCTACAGGACTGTCGCTAGCACAGCCTGGAATATGTTCCAGGTTTCATCCCATGGCATTGAGGAGTATACCACATCAGTCATCGGCGTCATTGTTTTTTATCCTCCACAATTTCGTGGTACAGTCCTGTAAATCCCATACAGACTCGGGAGAGGCGAAGTTCGAGAGCCATGCGTCCTCCGAAACACGACCTAACCACTGCTTCTTGACACAATGCCCGCTTAACCCGGAAGCCAGCCACACCAATGTGTCAGAAGAAACACAGTACACTTGGCGACCGTGTCAGCGTGCACGTGCCCGACCCGCCACAGGGGTCACTAGAGCGCAATGGGACAAGGACATCAATGCCGGCCAAACACTCCCCTAACTCGACGACGCTGGGCCAATTGTGCGCCGCCCTATGGGTCTTACGGTCGTGGCCGGCTGCGACAGAGCCTGGACTCGAACCAGGATCTCTAGTGGCACAGCAGGCAACTGCAATGCAGTGCCTTAGACCACTGCGCCACTTGGGAGGCCAGCTTCATTAATAAGTGCATCGACGATGTTGTCCCCAGTGACCGTACGTACATATCTCAACCAGAAGCCATGGATTACAGGCAACATCCGCACTGAACTAAAGGCTAGAGCTGATGCTTTCAAGGAGCGGGACACTAATCCGGACGTTTTAAGAAATCCTGCAAAACCCTCAGACGAATCATCAAACAGGCAAAGTGTCAATACAGCACTAATATCCAATCCTACTATACTGGCTCTGAGAGACTAAGATTATAGCTAAATAACTGATGCTGTTTTCATGCTCACATTCGTTACGAATCAAGTTATCAAACAGAAAGAGCAAAATTTGCTCTCTTATAGCAGCTAGCTCGCAGCAGTATTATTAGCTGGGTCGATGCTAGTCACTGCAATTCTATAGCCCAGCTGTCCATATAGCACACACTATTCAAAAAAATAAAAAAATAAAAAAAATAAGACTGCCACGGTGGAGGATGAATTGCACTGTGTGTCTTGTTTACACTGAAAACTCCTGCTGCAATGTAGTAGGATTTCAAATACGTAGTCTAGATCAATCAGCCCAGAATTGATTTCACCACTGAAATTTCATTTCACCAAAATGCTTTGACCTCAAGATTCATAATTCTCACCATGCAATTGTTTTGTACATTAGAAGCTACCAGCTAGGCTATAGCCGACACTATTGCAGCTAACCCCACATTTCTTATCTTCTCTCAACTGCCTGAGGGGACCCTCTACCTGACTGTATGAGGCCACCCCCTCCCACCTTGCTTGGAGCCTGTCCTTTGTCCTGCCCTTCTGCCACCTTATTTCAAATGTGTTCAGAAGTTATTCTGTACAATGACCATCTTTGATTGTTTTTCGCCATTGATGTGATTGTAACCCATTAGCTACCCCCAAGTGGTGACCTGGGATAACCTCACCCTTGAGACCACACCTAAGTGTAATTCTTTTCCATAACTTACACAATGATCAAGGCTCTACGCTGAAACATGTGTTTTCTGTGGTCTATACATAATAAAGACCTTTAGACTTAAAAAAAACAAGACTGGACCTTGGATTCCTCAAACCATTCAACACTCGTGTTGGCCTGTGCCATGTCATGTGCTTGTTTGACATGACAATACCATCACGTGATAAGATTTCAGTGTTCCACAAATAAACAATGTTTACTTAGTTGCATTTTCTATCAGTTATAACAATACTCCAATCAACTAGAATAACAGGACTAAATATACTCAATTTAGTTTACGGTAGGTTTCAACATGGCTATTTACCTAATTCAACACACTTAACTGCTGACAAACGGTATTAGAGACATCTAAACTCTGAGGGGAAATATGGTGTGCTCCCTAAGAAATATACAGGGGAAAATACAATAAACAGTGACATGGAACGCAAGTTACTGTTCAATAACGCACACGAAAGGAACCACTAATTTAACAGTCAGGAGTGCCAATAACTTATGCCACGTTCAAAACAACTGGGAACTCTGAAATCTCAGACTTCCAAGCATTCAAAACAACTGGGAACTCCAGGGGAAAAAGAAAAAAGCTCAGACTTGGACAAATCGTTTAACGGTCATCCAACTCAGAATTCTAAGTCGGAAACTCAGGCATCTTTCTGACCTGAAGAACACTGATGTCATGCCTTCACCTTATTCCCTCCCCAGAGTTCCCAGTAGTCTTCAAAGCACCATTAGTTCTTTACAATAACTATGAACTTGTTCTGGCACGCACCAGGAACGTGAGTAGAAGGTACACACGTGTGTACTGTGTGGGAGAGATGTCATACATAAAATGAGAACAGCTTGAGAGAGGCAGCCTTTCATACACACTCTATAGGGAACAAATTGGTGGTGGTGGAATAATTGAAACTACATAAGACATTTTGCATGGAGAAATTCAAAAAGCCATTGTTATTCATTACACAATTTACTACAGTAAAGAAAATGTAAATGTAGGCTGCATGAGCAAGTCAAATGTTTCTATCCATTTGGGCTCCCGAGTGGTGCAGCGATCTTGGAATGGATGCAAGGTAGCCTACTAATAATAGGCATTGAAAGTGGGTTGCATCGCAATCTGTAAAATGTCAAACGCACCTTTCAATACAGTAGCCAGCAGTCACCTCCCTGACCAAGGCCCTTCTCCCCCGATTGCTCAGTTTGGCCGGGCGGCCAGCTTTAAGTCTTGGTGGTTCCAAACTTCTTACATTTAAGAATGATGGAGGCCACTGTGTTCTTGGGGATCTTCAATGCTGCAGAAATGTTTTGGTACCCTTCCCCAGATCTGTGCCTCGACACAATCCTGTCTCAGAGCTCTACAGACAATTTCTTCGACCTCATGGCTTTATTTTTTCTCTGACATGCACTGTCAACTGTGGAACCTTATAATAGACAGGTGTGTGCCTTTCCAAATCATGTCCAATCAATCAAGTTGCAGAAACATGTCAAGGAGGATCAATGGAAACAGGATGCACCTGAGCTCAATTTCTAGTCTCATAGCAAAGGGTCTGAATACTTATGTAAATAAGGTATTTGTTTAATTTTTATTACATTTGCAAACATTTCTAAAAACCTGTTTTTGCTTTGTCATTATCTGATATTGTGTGTTGATTGATGAGGAAAAAGGGTCTGAATACCTTCTGAATGCACTGTATGAGAACAAGATATTGTTTTAGCGTTTCAGCTCATCTTTAACACTATCTGGCCTAAAATTCACTCACTGCAAATCATTTAAAACACTGTAGGCTACTTCGAAGCAACATTATAACTCAAGAATTTCTAATTGTATATCCCCATCAAACTGACGTTTCACCAGTAAAACCTGAAAAATCACAATTTACGATTGACAGTGAGAAATGTGAAGGGGACCACAAACACGTGTTTGTGAAGTAGAGGTAAAAGAAACACGGGCAGAACGTGATCTGCACATACGCAGAAGCTTCGGGACTTTGTCATGGGGGAAAAAGTCAGGAAAAAGTCGGCACACATAATATACTCTACATGACTAACATGGACCATCATGGTGGATAAAGCCATCCAATTCCAATTTGCATTACAAGGGAGAAATTGTAACCATGTTCTATGAAACAAAAACATTTGCAAACTATGCATGGACGTTGTTGATGTGCTATGTAAGCAAGTATTTCGGCTTGTCATCTACTAGTCCACTTTGAGAATTATTAGCTAGCTAACATATTATACAGCTGGCTCGGTTACATGTTTCGTCACTTTATAACAAGTTCTTTATCACCTGTTAATTAACGGTCAATGTATAGAGGGCTCTTTCAATGCTGGTTGCTTGTCTGGGCTACTGGATAGATAAGTATCCACTATTGACTTAATTTGAACAATAGATAAGGGTGCTCTTAACATAAATCTGTGTTGGAAACGCAAAGCTAGTTATCTGGCTACAAGTAGCTTAGTCAACCGTTATGAACAAATAAATTAGGCTACCTAGCCTTAGCGTATAGTACCAACTGACAGCTAACGCTAGCCTGTAGTTTGTTGTGCCAGTTAACGCGTTAGCTAGTTCAAACAACTATTTATCTTTAACTATCGCTAACTCGTTTGCTTGGTAACATGTACAAACGGTGTGTAATTAACGTTAGCATAGTTACAGTAGCTAAATAGCTAACTAGCGAAACTAGATCGAATCCCCTTGTAAACTAGCTGGTAACTAACGTTAGTCACCTAAAACCTATATTAGACGCTAGCTAGCTAACGTTATCTGCTCTAGCTACTGGTTACAAGTTAGCTAGCATGTCTTAGCACACGTAGTTAAGGTTGTTTGCGTTGCTTATGCTTTCTTTATATTTAGCTAACTAGCTAGTTACGGTACCTCGATGTCATTAACTAGCTAACATGCTAATATAACTAACCTAGACAGCTGCCTAGTTAAAAAAGCTAAATAAGGTTAGCTAACTAACGCGAAATGTCTTGATTTTTGGCGTTGGTTAGCAAGTTAACTAGTTTGCTAACTGACACGTTAGCCGTTTAGCCAACGATAGCTACTCAAGGCAGTTAGCTAACTAACTAGCTAGTTAACTAACTTGCTTTTTCAAACTAACGTTACAACAATGTTCGCCGTGGAAATCGTGCACAACAGCCCACACTAGCTACAACATTGGACACTGGACTGCAATGCGTGTCTTTTAATCATCCAAGACAGTCTTTTTCATAAAATACATAATAAACCTACTGGACAGCTTTAAATTCGAGCATCCAGACGAACTGCTCCCCGAGGCCTGCGGGACCCCGGTCTTTCCTGTGCTGCTCCCCACGGCAGCGGCTGATCCAGTGGATGCTGCAGTGGCTCCGGGAACACCTTGTGGCTCAGCAAACGAGCTAGTTCTGGGCCGCCCGCTGCCGCTCATATCTCTGTGCAAGGGTAGCGGGCGGGGGGCTAGGGATTCACAATTTATAGCCAAGTGAGTTTAAATGTTGCCTGTTTTGACTGCAAATGCAATAATCATTGAAAGACAGACAGAATTGACACCGTTCAGATGAGTCCTCCCTTGCACTGCCTGTCTGAGATCGTAGATCGTATAAAACTGACAGATTACATTTCCTCCTGGGAAATGAAGTTCGACGTGGCTGCTGCTTCCCGTGTCTTTGAAAATGCCTATAGAACTACACTGCTAAAATAACGTTGCGTTTCACCAGAGGTGGCGCTCCGTCTGGGATTTCTACCGTGACTGTAATAATGATGTGTACCCAAAAGGGAGAACAGACATGAAAACTACAAATCCAATAATGTTTTAGATTAGAGGAGAGAAAAAGTAAGAATTCCACATAAAAATAATGGCGAGTGCAATCTGGAATCCTTGGGATGTCCGCACCCTGACCCAAACTCATAACCTAACCTTAACACTTACCTAACCGTAACCATTTTAATGGGGTAGGGACGTCCCAAGGGTTCGGTATAGCACACACCTACAAATAATCCTTAAACTTTCTTTCAAGCTCCTTCACATGCCTCTGGTGGCCTCACAGCAGTTGTCTCCCACTTCTGACACCATTGTAGCAAATCCAGGGCGGTTCCTGACCGGGCCTCGAACCTGGGTGTCTGGTTCCCGAGGAATGCACACAATTCACAACAATGTTGTCAGAGGTGGCAAGTGACTCAAATGTAGTGCCTGATGTCAATTAATGGATGATGCAAAAAGTGTCACCCAGGTACCTGAATGGTCTGGTACGCCAACTGTAGTTTTGGATTAACGATCGTGAGATTATGAGTTCATATCGCCACCTGCCATGGCAGGAAGGATCTTGACATTGTAATTCCAGGTAATCCCACTTTAAGATGACTGATGGCACAGGTGTGAGATGTCTACTTGTGTATGGAAAATCAATTAACAAAGGGCAAAGGGAATCTCAAAATACTGGTGATTTCACTTTGTGGAAGCAACCACAGTCGACTGTGTTGGGGAGTCACTGGTTGACGTTCACTGAATTCAGATTCTCTTCTAGTCATCCTTTCAATTATCAGTACGGGCTCACAACTTTAGGCAAAACATGGGGGTGTCTACATCCACATAGCATAAAGTAGTTATGTTATTACAGACCTTACAGGGGTAATTCCGTTGGAATCTTGGGTCAGTTGTACAGAGATGGATTCCATTATACCAGCACACTCACATTCACTAATCTGACTCAAGATTAGAAAAGACAAAGGATATTGTGTTATGTCTTTAATATTTTCAATATTTAGTTTTTGTGTGTGTTTTGTTTAGAAATATTGCACATGGTCAACATGCCTGTTTATGAGCTAACACTCATCTCTCTCATTCTAAAATTCCTTCTCCAAGGTAAGGACAGTTTATTTGAAGCACAATCATACAGTGTACACGCATACATGTGTGTGTGTGTGTATGTATGTCTGTTTGTTGCGTGCGCACATGCATGTTCATGGAATCATTTCAGGCCTCACCTTTGCAAGATTCAACAAATCTTTGACAAATTCTATGTCTTTGATCTTGGACTATCTCTTTAATATAACAAATCAAGATGTCATATAATATTCCCTGTGACTGTAAAAATACTGCCTCTAGAATACGTGAAGAACATATGATTGATAATGTCTTATTGTATGGTATGTGAAGGAATCTGGGTGTGGCTGATTCCATACATGCATGTGCGCAAACACACACATCATCTATATGCACATATGGAAATATATATTTTCACACATCCAACTGTATACAGAGAAATAAAGGTATATCCATAACTACCCCAACTCTTCCCAAAACAAGTGAAGAGGCAAAAAGTGCTATTTGAATTTCTTTGACTTTAGTTAGTTAGCTACGCTCTATCTCTTCAAATATAGTAATCTCAGATCATTCTTCTTATGCCATTGTTATTAGAATGGGTCTTCTGACTGTACTGTAAATATCTATGGCACAGACCCACATAACCCACCCATTCCAAATATCGTATTGCACCATTTAATAAGGAAAAAATAAAGTGTCAGAGAGAGAGAGAGAGAGAAAAAAAGAGAGGGCTCCAGAGAATGCCCTGCAGGGCTGGTCTAGGATCTGCTTTCCCTGAACTAAACCCTAACCAGAGCCATCCTGAGCTACATAACAGAACTGACCCTGGACCAGTGCTTAAGGGCACTTTCTAACAACACTTGGATAGAGGGGCAGGGAGAGGAAGCAAGGGGGGAAGGAAAGGGGATAGAAATGGAAGAGGGGGGATTGATAACAACAAGGTCATTTCTATGAAACAATCTCTAAAAACAATACTTTCCTGATTTAAGTTGCAGTCACAAGACCACACATTGTGCAAACACCTGATTTCAACGTTTAAAAACAAACTGCCTTCCCCCTCCTCTATGTGTCTACTGAGAAGTCATGGGAGAGGGGAATTGGCCCAAAGTAAAATTTAGAAGAGGGCTCGCGTGGGCTGTTTCAAAACCCCTTTTATATAAGTTTATGCTGGAGAAACACCAATAAGAGCCACGAGAGAAAACAGGCCACATAAAACGTGTTATTTCCACTGCAACAATACAAGATAAAACAACATATCCACTGGGTGACTCCTAGAAGTTGATTCAATATCTACTTTTGCTTGTGAAGCCACTTGGTAGCCAAGTGAGCCATGTCACATCATCTGCTTCCGGTGTCCTTGGTGGAATCCGCAGCCTCCACTCGAGTTGACCAATGAATGGACCATCGTCTCGTTCAGCCTTTCTCTGTGCTCTGTTACAGCCAACCATTGTTGAGTTTGTTGCTTTGTCATGCATCACCCTTCAATCTTTACATATTTCATATCTCATAATGGCATCCACAAGGGGGGAAACCCCAATATACAACATCCTCTCCAGCCAATAGGAACTCAGTCTGTCAGTGACAGTGATAACTGATTGGGCCAGAGATTGGGTCAATTGTCACACTGAGTCTCGCCTCCCTTTATCGGGAGCCAATGGTATCCATGCTTGACTCACTTTCTACAATCGCTAAAAACTGTGCAGGCCAATGGCTTGGTCAGGCGAATGTTGAGTAGACTGATAGACTGTGTGTGTGAGTCCATTTCAGTGCTGTCTGTTGTTGCAGCATAGAGGGGCTGTGGAATTTCAGTGGAGGTTACATTTGGATACATCCCAACCACTGTGCTGAGGAGTGGAGGGAGGGAAGTCAAGTCAATGGCAAACTGCATCCGCACAAATTGTTACAACGTGCCGTTGTGTATGGTCATCTTTCGTGTGACAGTGCTTGTGACTGCCACCCAAGAGTAACAGTCTGCGTTGGTGGGGTGTGTGTGTATGTGCGAGAGAGACAGAAAGAATTGTGTGTACCACAGAATGTTCTGTATCAAACTACAAACTACAAATGTGCTGAGAGTACGGCCAGTACAGAACTGTGCCGACGAGATACTGAAGCCCTGTTACTACATGTACAAGGACATGCAGTGGGTCACAACAACACTCTCTCTCTCTTTTGTCACTTTCTCTCCATCTACTCCATTCTCTTGTTTTTCTCCTTCTTTCCATCCCTCTTTCTTTCCATTCCTACAATTTACCCAAACTCCTGGGCTCCTCGGGACTCCTCCCTCTTTCTCCGGGCTCCGTCCCTGTACCATCTCGAGTGTTAGTATTTGAGGAGCCGTTGGCAGCGGAGGTGGAGTCTGTTGACCCCGGGACCCCTGTTGTTGACCCACCGGGCTCAGAGATTCCAGGGGTTCCAGGTGTGGCTGTCTGCATGATCTTCTGCCTCACTTCCCTGATCTTCAGCTGCAGACACCCCTTGGAGGGAAAGGTGTCTGAGTAGCGCGCCTGGAAGGCTGCAGTGGCCTGGGCTAGAGGAGGAGAGGAGGGAAAGCAGATGAGCCCTCTGAAGAAAATAATTGCAGTGCAGCATTCACGTGGTTGTATCAGAGACTAGTTGGTTGTAATCTGGTCTTGCTCAACCGCAAAGCCAGTATACAAAGTGACCAATGAGAGTAAACAATTCTGCTACATTAGTCAATGAGAGAAGCAGATGGTGCCGGTTGGCTACCTGAAGGGAAGAACCCGTGTTCCTGGAAGAGCTGCATGACGAGAGCCCTGCGCTGGTCCAGAGTCCTCCGGAGAGAGGAGTACGGCACTCTGTCCATCTCCCCCAAGACATCCTCAGACTCAGCAACTAGAGAGGGATACATGAGATGCGAGAGAGATGAGAGGAGAGGAGAGAAGAGCGGGGAAAAGATGGTGATTGAGAGAAGTGAGAGGAGTGAGTAACATGAAGAGGGAGTGAGAGGAGAGAAGGGTGATTGAGAGAAGTGAGAGAATGGAAGAATGGAGAAAAGAGGAGGTAACGAAAAAATCGAAAGTAATGAGTGAGAAAAGAATGCAAGGAGGAAGGGAGTAACTAAGGAAAAAGCTATTGGGGTCTACCAAAAGTAGTGCACTATGTAGGGAATAGGGTGCCATTTAGGACACAAGACATAACCTATGACAGACTGTTGTACACTCCACACTATTTACCAGCTCTGTCAAAGGTGAAGATGTCCCCCTCACACTTGACGTCGCTCTTGGGTGTGTTGGGCTCCGAGCTGCAGCTGGAGAGACGGCTACGAGCTGCAGTCTTCCTCCTGGGAGAGCTGGGGTCCTCTGCAGACGAGTCCAGGTCTGAAGGGGAGGAGGAAGAGAAGTAGAGGAGGAAGAGGAGAGGAAGAGAAGAGGAGGAGGAACAGAAGAGGATTGGAGAAGAGGAGGAGGAAGAGAAGGGGAGGAGGAAGAGAAGGAGAGGAAGAGAAGAGGAGGAGGAAGAGAAGAGAGGAAGAAAAGGGGAGAGGAAGAGAAAGAGAAGAAAGGGAAGAGAAGGGGAGAGAAAGAGAAGGAGAGGAAGAGAAGGGGAGAGGATGATACAGAAGAAGGGGAGGAGGAGGAAGACAGAGAAAGAGGAGGGGAGGAAGAGAGGGGGAAAGGAAGAGGAAGAGGATGATACAGAAGAAGGGGAGGGGGAGGAAGACAGAGAAAGAGGGGAGGAAGAAGATACAGAGGAAAAGGAGGTGGTGGTGGTGAGTGAGTGAAGAAAGAGGAGGCAGATATAGAATGAAGAGAAGGCGTTTTTAACTCCAGAATCCAATAGAACATGGAATAATATTATCATGTATTTCTGGTCTTGACGGAGGAAAGAAATCCGTTCAAATTTATTTTAGTGGCTGTGCTAGATTCATATTACATTTTCTTTTGAATATGTTGGACAAATCTCTCCCTAGTCATGCTTGTTTCAAGATATGGCTTAAACTTAAACCTCCAATCCCAAATTTTGAGACTGACCAAGACAGCAGGGAAGATTATTGGTATGACACTTCCCTCCTCTCTCCAGGATATTTTCCAGGAGACCATCATCAGACAGGCCAGAAAGGTCATATCGGACCCCACACATGCACCGAAAAGAGTTCCAGCTGATGCCATCTACGAGGCGTTATATGGTGCCTATATGCAGGCTGAACAGATATAAATATTCACTTGTCCCCGAGGCAGACGTGGGAGATGGCAATGACGGACTGGAGCTGGCCTGTAGGCCTTAAAGGGATACTTTGGGAATTTTGGCAATGAGGCCCTTTATCTACTTCCCCAGAGTCAGATGAACTTGTGGAAACCATTTTAATGCCTCTGTGTCCAGTATGAAGGAGGTTGGAGGTAGTTTCGCGAGCCATTGCTAACTAGCGTTAGCGCAATGACTGGAAGTCTATGGGTATCTGTGACTAGATGGAACTGCCACCTAGTCACAGCCTTGCCTGACATGAACTTATTAACTTTTTTGTGTGGGTGGGGAGGGTGGTGTATGACGGGGTGTTATTCTCAATTAATTCTATGTATTTCTGTATGAATGTGGAAGAGGCTGCACTCTCTATTGTCCAAGTCAAATTTCAATAATGTTAGAGATTCAATTTGTATAGCGGACAGGCTAAATTTGTAAACACATTTTTCATTTTTAATGCTATCTCTCTGTCTCTCTCTCACCTGTGGAGTTCCTCCTTTTCTTCCGGTAGCTGCCCAGTATGGCTCGGGGGGAAGTGGCCAGACTCTGGAGGGTGGGAGAGGGCAGCACCTCTTCTGGTCTGAACTCTGGCAGCTCGGCAAAGCGCTCCTCAAAATAGGACCCCGACAGGACCCTGGTACAGTTGAAATAGAGTTAGATTTTATGAGGCCCATGTTGGGATCGAACCGTACCCGACTCCACGAGGGAGCTAAAAAGGGCTTAGCCCCCTCACTTCAAAGGTGTGCCTCCTCAGTTTTTCTGAATGGTATCAGCACAATGGACAGAGCACGCCACGGTGTATGTAGCGGGGCTATGTAAAGCCACTGAGACGGTTAGGTGTGACTCCTCTGGGTTTCCATAAAAAGCGTGAAAAAAACGCTTCTCATTTCTGTTGTAGGCTAAGTGAACAACGTGATACGCCTCCGCCTGTAATATTTGATTTTGATTTATAAAAGGCGGGGTCAAGTTTACCGGTCGGGTGCCATATTGAATGTCGAAATGTCTCCTTGCTCCTCTGCTGTTCCTATGTGGGGTGGGGGTGGGGGGGTGCTCTGCAGGAGTGTCTGCCCTATGATGGGGGTGTGTGAGGTTTTCATCCCGACACTGACTGACACTGAATTGATTATGACGAGCTCTCTCCAGAGCCCGGAGAGGACAGAGGGAGTTCTCTGACCCATTCCCCGGGCTTGGAGAAAAAAATGACTGCATCGCAAAATGTTCCTGGGTGTGGCATGGAAGTTGCATCACTGCTGGGGGCTCTGGAGACAACCCCAGGGTCCACTGTTCATCGTGTCGGGAGAGGATGCTTCCTTAACTGCTTCAACAAAGCCCCTGATTAGCCAAAAGGTTCATGGACAGTGTTTAGGTCCTGGGCATCTAGTTCATGGCTGTGCTGTGATGTTCCTTTATTTGCTCTGCCAATCTACATTCACCAAATGGACACGACATGTTGGTCAATACGCATCATGTACCCAGTGCTCGTTTGGAATGTGCCATTCTGCCTTGCTGTCACATGTCCATTAGTTTGGGTAGTGTGTGCCTTTAATGTGGGTGGACAGAAATACTGAACGGTAATGATTTCAGTTGCAGGGAGAATGACCAGTGTTACGTCCTGACAATGTTTATGAGGTTACTGCTTATGAATGAGGAACGTGTCTCCAGCATCATTAAATATGTTGAGACCAGAATAAGGAGAGGGGTGTGTGGCGAAGAGGTGCTATAGCCACTTCCCTCTCCACTATTGCACACTGACTCGCGCCAATTCTGCCCCACTATTTGTTTTATTGTGTCAATGTTTATCAATGCCCTGTGAAATATACACAAGAGTGTACAACATTTTAGGAAGACCTTCCTGATATTGAGCTGCACCACTCCTTTCTCCCTCAGGGCAGCCTCAATTTGGCTGGGCATGGACTCTACAAGGTGTCGAAAGCTTTCCACGGGGATGCTGGCCCGTGTTGACTCCAATGCTTCCCACAGTTGTGTCAAGTTGGCTGGATGTCCTTTGGGTGGTGAACCATTGATAGACACGGGAGACAGTTGAGCGTGAAAAACCCAGCAGGGTTGCGCCAGGCACCTACTACCATACCCCGTTCAAAGGCACTTAAATACCTCGTTCAAAGGAACTTATATTTTTTGTCTTGTCCGTTCACCCTCTGAATGGCACACATACACAATCCAGGTCTCAATTGTCTCAAGGCTTAAAAATCCTTCTTTACCCAGCCTCCTCCCCTTCATCTACACTGATTCACGTGGATATAACAAGTGACATCAATAAGGGATCATAGCTTTCACCTGGGTCAGTCTATGTCACAAAAAGAGCAGGTGTTCTTAATGTTTTGTACACTCAGTGTATATTCATCAGTGAAGTTACTATTAATGTCTACATATTCCCCCATTAATTTAGAATGTTTGGTTATGGAAATGTTGATAATTCATTCAATATAATATATATTCATAGCATTCTTATTCTCCAAAAGGAAACGTTGTTTGGAGAGCTCACAAACTACGCAACACTTGTGATAAAGAACTTTTGGTTTATTTAATTGCATTTACCTGTCAATTTCTTCATTGTCTTTGTTTTGGAGAGCATAAGTCTGGTTTCTCCGTCATGTGTAATGTCGTGTGAACGTGCATACAGCGCATTCTGAAAGTATTCAGACTCTTGACTTTTTCAACATTTTGTTACATTACAGCCTTATTTTAAAATGGATTAAATGACGTTCTGTCCTCATCAATCTACACACAATACCCCCATAATGATGAAGCGAAAACAGGTTTTTAGTAATGTTTGCAAATGTATTTAACATTTTTAAACAGATATACCTTATTTACATAAGTATTCAGACCCTTTGCAATGAGACTTGAAATTGAGCTCAGATGCATCCTGTTTCCATTGATCATCCTTGAGATGTTTCTACAACTTGACCTGTGGTGGACATACCTGGCCTGCGTGCTGAGAATAGGACTGGCCAAATGTATTTAAGTGCCCATTTTGGGATGTTCTAGTTAGTTCACGTTTGGGTAACTCAACGGGAGGTTGTATTTGAGACTGGTAGACCCCACCAATGCATTATTGGTTAAGACAGGTTTTGCCTGATGAGATTATTTTGAACTTTGTATATATATTTGTAAATACCACCGTCATCTTTCAAACACCAGCGCTGTGTAAATAAATCCAACACTCATTTGCACCTCTACCTGCCTGCCTCCTGAATATTTGCCCTTACGACTACTAGAAAGCCCCTATTTTACGCTGATACAGCGCAGCAGAGAGAGGGTAGATTTCCAACCTGTCACTTCAAAAGCACTCAATGATCTCGGAGTCTCTGCATGTGAACGTTATGTTTATTGTGGTGTGGCGTGATATAAGCAGAATTCAATACAATTCCAATGCAAGAACCCCCCCAGAAATGTAGCCCTCTCGCCGATTACAACTGCCCCTTTAGTCACTTTATCCTGGCGCCGGGTCTGGATCGAACCCTCAACATTACTGATGTAAGCAACAAGCTCCAACCAACTAATTCCCTGGCTACAAAATCTTCTCCAATTGGGCATAACTGTCAACTGTCAATACATATTTACTGTCAACTATGGTGACATTTTCATTTCCTCCCATTGCCCCCTCCCCCAATCCCTGCCACTCACTTGTCAATGAAGTCGGAGGGCTTTCTGAGTGGCGGAGGGCGGAATTTGGTCTTCTTGGCTGAGGGGGGCGCGTCCCTGTCAGTGTGTGGGGCAGGCGGAGGAGTGTCCTGTCCTGTGGGAGGGTGGGGAGGTTCCCTCGGTCCAGCCTGGAGAGAGAGAGAGAGAGAGAGAGAGAGAGAGAGAGAGAGAGAGAGAGAGAGAATAAAATAAGGAAGGATCAGTAACCATACCAGCAGCCTCGTCCTTGATCAGTGTTTTGCGATAATTGTTTGTGTCGCAATAATCGTTTGCAGGACGATTAACAAATTAATTGCATTACTTTTGCAATATCTATAGAGTCGTCTCTTACCCCTTTGCTGTGGCCCCCGTTGCCACTGTCCCCTTTGTTGTGGCCCTCATGGGGCCAATCATCTGTCTCCCTGGACCTCTCTGGTTCAGGTGTCCCACATTCCATCTTTATCCCCCTCTCCCTCTCTCCATCCACATCTGTCTGTTTCTCTTTGGCATAATCTCTGGCATCGTCCGTGTTCTCTTCTTTCACGTGGCTGGCTCGACCACCGTTTTCTTCACTCCCTGCAGGAAAAGACACGATAGTGGCTCATGATTCCTAGTAAAAATACACTACATGACCAAAAGCACCAGCTAGTTGAACATCTCATTCCATAATCATGAGCATTAATATGGAGTTGGTTCCTGCTTTGCTGCTATAACAGCCTCCACTCCTCTGGGAAGGGTTCCACTAGTTTTGGAACATTGCTGCGGGGACTTGCTTTCATTCAGCCACAAGAGCATTAGTGAGGTCGGGCACTGATGTTTGGTGATTAGGCCTGGCTCGCAGTGGGCGTCGCAATTCATTCCAAATGTGTTCGATGGGGTTGAGGTCAGGGCTCTGTGCAGGCCAATCAAGTTCTTCCACACCGACCTCGACAAACCATTTCTGTGTGGACCTCTCTTTGTACACGGGGGCATTATCATGCTGAAACAGGAAAGGGCCTTCCCCAAACGGTTGCCACTAAATTGGAAGCACAGAATCGTCTAGAATGTCATTGTATACTGTAGTATTAAGATTTCCCTTCACTGGAACTAAGGGGCCTAACCTGAACCATGAAAAACAGCCCCAGACCATTATTCCTCTTCCACCAAACTTTACAGTTGGCACTATGCATTGGGGCAAGTAGCGTTCTCCTGGCATCCGTCAAACCCAGATTCGTCCGTCGGACTGACAGATGGTGAAGTGTGATTCATCACTCCAGAGAACGCATTTCCACTGCTCCAGAGTTCAATGGCAGCGAGCTTTACACCACTCAAGCTGACGCATAGCATTGCGCATGGTGATCTTATGCTTGTGTGCGGCTGCTCGGCCATGGAAACCCATTTCATGAAGCTCCCAACAAACAGTTCTTGTGCTTACGTTGCTTCCAGAGGCAGTTTGGAACTCAGATTTTTATGTGCAACACGTTCTGTGAGCTTGTGTGGCCTATCACTTCGCGGCTGAGCCGTTGTTGCTCCTAGACATTTCCACTTCACAATAACTGCATTTATAGATGACAGGGACAACTCTAGCAGGGCAGAAATAGCCAAATCCACTATTTTGAAGGTGTGTCCACATACTTTTGTATATATAGTGTATATAGTAGCACAGCTAGTTAGAAAAGAGGCAACTATAGCAGAAGAGGTCATAAGCAGAGAGGTGAGGAGTGGAGAGATGGAGGTGAGAGAGGAGGTGAAAGGGCACAGAGTGAGAGTGAGGGCAGGCGGACTACAGTTTTGACGTACCTGTTGGTGTGTTGCTGTTGGACGTACCCATTGAGTTAGCACCGGGTTTGCTATGTGCCTCGACATCCTCTGTCATCTTTTCTTTCTTTATGCTCTCTTTCTTTGTCTGTGTCTTGGTCTTCCTTTGGGCCTGGCCCTCGACCTTTGGCTTGTGCTCCATCTCTGCAGTCAGGTGTGGCATTCCCTCTTCATGTGACCGGGTCACATCCTTTGAACCTTGGACGCCGACAGCCAAGTGTGATGATTGGCCGGACACTTCTTGAGCCAAATTGGGGGGCACGGAGGTCATGGTAACCACATCTGGCGCCAGGGTGACGTTCTGGGCCGGGTAAATGGTGGTGAGGAGTTGACGTCCGGTCCCCGGGGCTCCAGGGGAAAGGGCTGGGGCTAGCCAGGGTGGTTGGCCCGCTACGAGAGGGTGCACAAGGGCGTGGCCGGCCGGGGCGATGGCGGTGAAGCCCAGGGTTGTCAGGGACGATGGCAGGTAGGCGGGGCCTGAAGAGGGAGGGGCCTGGACTGTTGCCGTGGAGACCACTCCGGTGCCTGATTGGACATAAGTGATCCTAGAGTAAAGGAGAACCAAAATGCAGGAGGGTCAGCTATGTACACATTGTTCTGATGAAGGTCAATTGACAAAGGCACAGCCACAATAAACTAGAAGTCTGCAGAGGTTCTCTTGTCATTAAAACCACGTGAAAGTAATAGTGGGACATACACACTGAACAAAAATATAAACGTAACATGCAACAATTTCAAAGATTTGACTGAGTTACAGTTCATTTGAAGAAATCAGTCAATTGAAATAAATTCATTACGCCCTGATCTGTGGATTTCACATTACTGGGAATGCAGATATGCATCTGTTGGTCACAGATACATAAAAAAAAGGTAGGGACATGGATCAGAAAACCAGTCAGTATCTGGTGTGACCACCATTTGCCTCATGCAGTGCAACACATCTCCTTTGCATAGAGTTGATTATGCTGTTGACGGTGGCCTGTGGAATGTTGTGCCACTCCTCTTCAATGGCTGTGAGAAGTTGCTGGATACTGGAGGGAACTGGAACACGCTGTGTTCTACGTGGATCCAGAGCATACCAAACATACTCAATGGGTGAGCTGTCTTCTCAGTATGCAGGCCATGGAAGAATTGGGACATTTTCAGCTTCCAGGAATTGTGCCCAGATCCTTGCGACATGGGACCGTGCATTATCATGCGAAATATGAGGTGATGGCGGCGGATGAATGGCACAACAATGGGCCTCAGGATCTCGTCACGGTATCGCTGTGCATTCAAATTGCCATCTATAAAATGAAATTGTGTTCGTTGTCCGTAGCTTATGTCTGTACATAACATAACCCCACTGCCACCATTGGGAACTCTTCACAATTTTGACATCAGCAAACCACTCACCCACACGACGCCATACATGTGGTCTGCGGTTGTGAGGCCGGTTGGACGTACAGCCAAATTCTCTAAAACGACGTTGGAGGCGGGTTATGGTAGAGAAAGGAACATTAAAATCTCTGGAAACAGCTCTGGTGAACATTCCTGCAGTCAGCATGCCGACTGCATGCTCCCTCAAAACTTGAGACATCTGTGGCATTGTGTTGTGTGACAAAGCTGCACATTTTAGAGTGGCCTTTTATTGTCCCCGGCACAAGGTGCACCTGTGTAATGAGCATGCTGTTTAATCAGCTTCTTGATTTGCCACACCTGTCAGCTGGATCGATTATCTTGGCAAAGGAGAAATGCTCACTAACAGGGATGTTAACAAATTTGTGCACAAAATGTGAGAAAAATAAGCTTTTTGTGCATATGGAAAATGTATTGAATCTTTTATTTGAGCTCATGAAACATGGGACCAACACTTTACATGTTGCGCTTATGTATATTTTTGTTCAGTATATATACTGGATAATCAGACGTTTCTCGTAGGTTAAAGTGAGTACCTTGTTGGAGGCGAGGTTAGCAACACGGTCTGAGGGGGTGTGATGCCAGGAGTCATCACAGTGGCTGTTGCCATGGATACAGGGAAGGAACTCCCAGGATGCACTGCTCCAGCAGAGTGGACATTTGTCTGGACCCTCGGCATGGGGGCGATCTGGATAATCTGTGCAGGATAACACACACATCAACAGGTCAGCCAAGAGGCTAGTGGTCCCCATGCATCCGCTGCATGGAGCATGGGTTGTGTGTCATTACTCCCGCAGTAACAACACATTTTTTCGGAAAGTTGCTGTTATATTGTATGTAATGCTTTTGTGTAATAATCGCTACCTTGCTTCCTGGTAGAGCACCATTTTGCACAGGAAGGGGAGGAGCCACCAGGGAGCTGGGCTGAGGAGGAGTAGAGCCGGTTCTCACTGTTGCCATGGGAACCAACATCTTGCTCTGCAAGACTGGAGACTGGGCTTGGACTGGTGTGTGTGTGAGAGAGAGAGTGAGAGTGAGAGTGAGAGTGAGAGAGAGAGAGAGAGAGAGAGAGAGAGAGCGAGAGCAAGAGCAAGAGAGAGAGCGAGAGCAAGAGAGCGAGAGAGAAAGCGAGAGATGTTGGTTTAGGTAAGACTGTGTTGGCATGATAACTAATGACAACCATAAGGTGATGAATCTCTCACTGACAGGTAACATTAAAGTGTTAGACTAAACAGAGGGTTACACTTATTCTGGGCTTGAAGGAGCATTCAACTAACTCACCCCCCCAAAAAATAAAACTTAGACTTATGAATTTTGGATGGTCGTAAACATATCCCCTTTGTATATAACAAAGTACCCTCCCCTTTTCCATAGGTCCTCCCCTTTTCCATCCCTGTCGGCCAATCTCTCCTCTCTCTCACCTCTTTCTCCAGGGCTGACCCCTCCCACTGTGGCATATCTTATTTCCACTCCTGCCCCCGAATGTATTCCATTGGCCAGGGAGACATGTGTGGGCGGAGTGGAGGGCAGCGTGCGGACGCCGGTTGGCTGCTGGGTTAGCTGGGGGGAGGGGGTCTTGGGGTTGGCGCTGACAGATGACAGGGTGGGCAGGATGTACTGCACCTGGGTGAGGCCAGGCTTGGCACCGCCAGGGGGGGTGAGAGAACTGGCAGGAAGGAACTGGGGCTGCAGCAGGGGGAGGGGGAGTGGCAGGGTGCTGTGGGTGGAGCTTAAGAGAGACTGAGGCGGGGCTATGAGCTGTATAGACTGGTTGGGGAAAGCACCTCCCAGCACTAGACTGGTGACCTGCAGCCCCCCCGGCCCCACACTCACAGGATTTGGAGAGGACGAGGACAAGTACCCACCCCCTGCTGTGAAAGGCCCGCCTCCTGCTCCCGGTCCTCCAATCAGAAGCGTGGCTTTCTCCTCCCCAGGCAGTGCACTGAGGGCAATGGAGCCTTCCATTGGCTTGCTGGCGATGGGGATGGGCATGCTGGTGATGGGGCATACCATGTTGGTCACCATGGTGGGGGCCATCCGGACTGCACCGAGCACCTGGGTGAGTCCATAACCTAGAGCAGGGGCCGAGGTGTTGGGCGCCGATCCAGGGATGGAATTAGAGGGAACGTGCCCCCCTCCACCCCTTCCTCTTTTGGATTCTCCACTTCCCTCTTCTCCTCCCTCCATCCCTCGTTTTCTCTTCCTCTCAGAGCTCTCTCCGGCGCTGCCCCTTGTGTCCCCCTTGGTAGAGTCGGAGTGAGAGTCGGCGTGGGAGGTGTTGGTGGAGGAGGGGAGAGAGGAACGGACCACTGGCTGGAAGGCTTGCTGGAGGGGGAGAGATCAAAGAGAAATGTTAACTAAGGTTCCTCCTGAATTAACTATCTTAGTGCACCAACGTAGAATTTAAACTGGATCAGACTCACACCACCTTAGCACGGGTGAGAAGAAACAGTAGGAATCGAATCTACTAGATATCTGTTAATATTCAGTAGGACAATGCTACTTCATTTGGCAGCTCCATTACCCATGAAATCTAAATTGTACCTAGTTAATAGCACCTACAGTCCAAAAGGCTAAAGAGGCTATACGGCTAAACGTGTAGGGTACCTGTCCATCCGGCTCATCCTCGTCACTGTCAGTCACTCTCTCTTTACACTTGAGGTCTATGGATCCTTCAGGGCACGAGTCCTCTGGACATAAAGCAAAAGGTCCAATCAGACGTGATAGGACAGTAAAGACAGTAATGAAACAATAGGGAACGTGCCATTAAAAATGGACGAATACAAGACAGACAACCAACATCCCAGCTAGGGGGAAATAAGTCATCTGTGAGATAATTCCTGTCGTAAAACACTACAGACTACATGTGCAAGACATTGAGGAGTCATAGAACAGGAACAGTATTAAAACCGTAGAAACAGAATAGGTCATCTATTATTTTTCTATGAATGCGACAGTGGACATCATAGAGATCCTATTAAATTACTAGAGGAGCTATGTCATTAACCCTCAAAGTTCCAGAAAGGGATGATAATGGCAGCCATTTTGGTCAGGGAGAAATCCAAACCAGTCTAATTGGAATGAATGGCAGTAGAGGCATAGGTGATGTATTTCCAGCATTTCTTTTTTTAAATTCTAATTCCTAATTCTATGGTAGCCACACTAAGGGTGCGTTTGTAAATTCACTCTGGCTATCTACTCCGATTTCAGAGCACTCTCATCCTAGTGTGCCAGAGCGCAGAATAACTGATGAACTTACGAATGCGCAACACCCGCTGAATATGAACGGTGTCAGTAAACGTCGTAATTCAATTGTTGCGAGCAGCACAGTTACAGTCACCAACCCTCTAGAGTAAAATGGACAGAGTGAGGTGTTCTCTCATTTGTGTCTGGAAGTAGCTAGCAAGCTAGCCAACGTTAGCCAGTTAGCGTGGGTGCTTGACTGCCGTTGTGAGGTCAGAACGCTCAGATCATCGCTACTCGTCGGCCAAAGCGACCAGAGTGCACTCTGAACGCTCCGAGAGCGAAACGCTCTGAATTTACGAACGCCCAGAGCACACTCTGAGCACACTCTGGCACTCCAGAGTGAATTTAGCAACACCCCCTAAATATGACTGTGACCTCACCCATGACATCATCGTCCCCCTCTTCCTCACAGATAACCATGCGCTCCTCGTCGCTGGTCACGTCCTCGCTGGCCCCACACTGTGCCAGGGAGAGAGTAGGGGGGAGGCTGCGGAACGAGCCGGTCCCTTCTCGACACAACTGGGTGAGAAATGCAGAGCCAGAAGTTAGCTCCACGGCTCCATTGGCCGCCGTGCATCACCTGTGTGTGGGCGCCATACATTGGAAGTAAAAACGGGTGAGTTCCCTTCTTACTATGCTAAGTGCTTTGAGATATACTGTAACGCAGTCTGTTACTGTGGAACTATTGCTAAACAGAGAGAGAAGAATGATGGGAAAAAAAGGAAAAAAAGAAAATACAAAAAAAAAAAGGATAAGCAGTGGAAAATGGCGCACAAAACAGGTAGAACGGAAGAAAAAGGGATGCCACTAACTATATCAGTCTTGTACCTTCTCCACATCTCTGGTCCGCTCCCTCCTCTCCAGGCTGTGTACTGCACTCTGGGAGAAGGCACGGGGGCGAGGGAGCTGGCCACTGTAGTCCCCCACATGATGCTCAGAGCCCCCAGGCCAGCCCGGGCCTGCCGTACCCTTCACCTCCATGCCCTGTGACACTGACTCGGGCTCTATGGAGGAGGAGGGGGGAGAAAGAGTCTTAGTAAAACCATATACAAATTAAACAAGGCTGGTTTCCCAGACACACATTAAGCGTAGTGCTGGACTAAAAAGCACTTTCAATGGAGATTCTCAATTGAGTTTGCCATTTCGTCCAGTGTCCGGGAAACAGGCCAATAGCGTATATTGCATGCAAGACATTTACAAATAGTAAACGCACTCATACAATTACACACAACCAAGATGATTCAAAATAGCTTGTACAAGCACAGGGAAAAACAAACCCACCCACACGCACCCTCAGAGGAGTGGAGTACAGACACATACCAATAAGTAGGTAACACTTTTCATTACAGTCCTCTCACTATGATGTACATGTTCCTGTAAGTAAAGTGTAAGACCTTAAGATGATAAATAAACATACACAAATGCAAACACACCTATGGTGAAAAGACACACACACACACACACACACACACACACACACACACACACACACACACACACACACACACACACACACACACACACACACACACACACACACACACACACACACACACACACACACACACACACTCTGACCTGCGCTCTCCGACATGCTCCTCTCGCGTGCCACTTTGGCCCCTGGGGTCCCTCGGCCCTCAGAGATAGACTTCCTCCTGTCCTTGTTGCACCACTTCCAGTCTGGGTGGGCCCTGAAGTGAGCCTCCTTCACCTGGGAGGGAGGAATGGAGGGAGGGAGAATGGAGTCAGTCAAAAGGAGTCATAACATGAAAAGGATAGAAGGAAGGACAGAAAGAAAGAAAACCGAATATCCTATTCTCCGGGTTCAGAGTCCTTGGGTATATTGAAAGGCACAATAAACAACACAATCTTTTGATATTAACATAATCATTATTGCCTGGTCCCAGATCTGTTTGTGCTGTATGGTCTATGTACCAATGATGTGTATAAACCCTGGATTGCTGATGCTATGTATTGGCCATTGAGAGGCTTTGAAGCCACCGGTCGGCCATATTGGCACTCCCCCAGTAGGAATAGTCCTCCACGGGAATGAATAGAATTATACAGCATTTCAATTAAATGTTTCAAGAACAAAACTACATGTATTTAAGTATTTTTTTCTGTAGTGGGGACAGTAACATTAGAACTCTCTTAAAAAAATACTTTAAGGAAAATGTTTTTATATATATTTTTAATTACATTTTTATATTTAGCTAACATAATATAATTTAAACGTATGCATTAGGGTGTCTGTAATAGAATAAACATGCAAAAAATGAATGTAGACATTAATAAATGAATTTCTATAGCTTCCAAAATCTTTTTTACACTGGAGGAGAAACCAAGATGACTGTGCAGTGGCTTCAATACCCTGTCGGTCATCCAGGGTTTATATACAGTGCCTTCGGAAAGTATTCAGACCCCTTGACTTTTTCCACATTTTGTTATGTTACAGCCTTGTTCAAAAATTGATTCAATAAATAAAAATCCTCAGCAATACCCCACAACGACAAAGTGAAAACAGGTTTTTAGAAATGTTTGCAAATTTATAAAAAATAACTTATAAGAATTCCAACCCTTTGCTACGAGACTCGAAATTGAGCTCAGGTGCATCCTGTTTCCTTTGATCATCCTTGAGATGTTTCTACAACTTGATTGGAGTCCATCTGTGGTAAATTCAATTGATTGGACATGATTTGGAAAGGCACACACCTGTCTATAATAGGTCCCACAGTTGACATTGCATGTCAGAGAAAAAAACTAACCATGAGGTCGAAGGAATTGTCCGTAGAGCTCTGAGACAGGATTGTGTCGAAGCACAGATCTGGGGAAGGGTACCAAAACATTTCAGCAGCATTGAAGGTCCCCAGGAACACAGTGACTTCCATTAAGCACACAGCCAAGACAACGCAGGAGTGGCTTCGGGACAAGTCTCTGAATGTCCTTGAGTGGCCCAGCCAGAGACCGGACTTGAACCAGATCGAACATCTCTGGAGAGACCTGAAAATAGCTGTACAGTGACACTCCCCATCCAACCTGACAGAGCTTGAGAGGATCTGCAGAGAGGAATGGGAGAAACTCCCCAAATACAGGTGTGCCAAGCTTGTAGCGTCATACCAAAGAAGACTCAAGGCTGTAATTGCTTCCAGAGGTGCTTCAACAAAGTACCGAGTAAAGGGTCTGAATACTTACGTAAATGTGATATATCCGTTTTTATTTTTAATACATTTGTAAAAATGTCTAAAAACCAGTTTTTGCTTCGTCATTATGGGGTATTGTGTGTTGATGAGGATATATATTTTTTTTTGAATAAGGCTGTAACGTAACAAAATGTGGAAAAAGTCAAGGGGTCTGAATACTTTCTGAATGCACTGTACATCATTGGTATGTACCTGGAAGGCGAGGTCGTGGTACTTCTGCTTCTCTTGTGGCCCCAGGGCGTACCACCACTCGCCCAGGATCTTGCTGACCGTGCGGTTGTCCTGGTTGGGGTGCCTCTGGTGCACCAGCGCCCGGTGACGCTTGCTAAAGATCATGAACGCGTTCATTGGCCGCCGAATGTGGTCCTTTTCCCTCTAAGACAGAGAGAGAGAGGTAAGAGGGTGCATGGAAGCCATGAGCCACAAGGAGTAGTTCGAATTTGACCCTAACCACTGATACAGGGTTAGATATTCTTTATCCCCCTAATGGTAAGATTGACATTGGGGGTCATGTAATCTGATCCTTGATCTGTAGATAACGGCAATTTCAAGTTTGAGCTAATGGCACACAGAGAGAGGGACACATACTGTATGTGCATGGGAGATATTGGACTGAGAGACACAGCTAATAAAATAAAAGCCAGAGACAGTCAAGCAGAGAGCTCACCTTTCTGTCTCCATCTTTTGGAAGAGCACTGAGGGACTGAGTCCGCCTCTTCATAGTGCCTGTAGACGGGGCAGCATCATTTGCTACACCCGGAAAGAACCTGCCAATCAGAAACTCAATGTGAATATGGCCTGCCAATCAGAAACTCAATGTGAATATGGCCTGCCAATCAGAAACTTAATGTGAATATGGCCTGCCAATCAGAAACGTAATGTGAATATGGCCTGCCAATCAGAAACTTGATGTGAATATGGCCTGCCAATCAGAAACGTAATGTGAATATGGCCTGCCAATCAGAAACGTAATGTGAATATGGCCTGACAATCAGAAACCTAATGTGAATATGGCCTGCCAATCAGAAACTTAATGTGAATATAGCCTGCCAATCAGAAACGTAATGTGAATATGGCCTGCCAATCAGAAACGTAATGTGAATATGGCCTGCCAATCAGAAACGTAATGTGAATATGGCCTGCCAATCAGAAATGTAATGTGAATATGGCCTGCCAATCAGAAATGTAATGTGAATATGGCCTGCCAATCAGAAACGTAATGTGAATATGGCCTGCCAATCAGAAACGTAATGTGAATATGGCCTGCCAATCAGAAACGTAATGTGAATATGGCCTGCCAATCAGAAAATGTGTAGGAGAACCAGAAAAAAGGGCAGATTTTCCAATCTTTTTCAATGATGTGCTAATAGCTATTTCTTCAAGAGAATATGTCCGTAGTAACATACCTTGATTAAGAATTGTTGAGTGGGGCAAAAAGCTTTATCCTTCTTCATCATTTAATTTCTAAGCCCATTTGGGGGTTTAAAGTGGTACATTCAACTGTATACAAACACAGCTATAACATTTGCTCTATGTAGGTCTCTCCATCAAACTAAATGTATTCAACAATCAATGAAGCTAGAGCAATTGAAAGAGCACCGGTCTTTCCTGGTTCCTACTGCAACGCAAGCCTTTGTGAAAGACTATTGTAGAAAGCCCTAGAGGGGCTTTCAAATATTACAGACAACATTATTTCATTTTACATCCCACTTGTAGTGTGTCACCTGCAATACAACAGATGACACACTTTCGAACGACCATTAAACAACCTAGAAAAAACGTACGGGTCATCTGCATCGCTCTCCGTCTCGCTGTCGCCTCCGCCTCTTTCTGCTCTTTCAGCTTGGGGGTTGTTGTCATTGGAGGAGGGCGGTGGGCGGGATGGAGACCCTCGTCCTGCATCTGGTGGGCCCACCCGTCCGTCACTCACTAGGGCCACCCCACAACGAGGCTCTGACCAAGAGAGAGGGGAGTTAGCTGGTGGATCCTGGTTGGTTTTTATGCCTCATCTATGACTGGTTGGTAATTATCACTCTGCTCTGTGTCGTGGCACCTACCTTCCGCACGATGCATTATTTACAGAGAACGCATAGCCCCTTGTTGATTATCCCTTACATTAAGTAGCTAAAATGGTTTCATAGAGAAATTATGATTCTTGGACTCGATAATAAACTCAATGTAATCCATGTAATTAAATCTCAATGTAAAAACAGGCAGGTTGAATGTCACCAACATAAACGTTTTTTTAATTTGTACTGTTATTTGTACTTATTTTAGTTCAGTTATTTATTAATGAAGTGATGCAGCAAATAGTGAACGATGCAATACGGTATACTGTACACTTTTCCCCATAAATATCTTCACAATATAAGTAAGTACAACACAAATGAGTTGTGTATGCAACCTGATCAGAATAGGCCTATTTATTTCAACACATGAGTGTTGATCAAATCCTCACCGTTGTTCTGATTGACAAGCTGTTGGCCATCAGTGGGCTGGGCAGCCGCACTCGACTGGCTGGGCTCCAGGAAAGGGACCAATGAATGCCAAGGAAACACTGGCACTGACCGGGGCTCCACATTGGTCCATACTGTGGGAGGAAAAGGCGGATTCGGAAGGAAAATATTATGAATAGCTGGTGGTTTCGAAAAAAATCTCAAAAAGTGAGGGTTAACTGAAGTGGTTCCCAAATTGTCTTTGTGCCATGACGGCGTGTCCACACCGAATTCCCCGCCATTTGAATTCTCTTGTGACCCTTAAGAAAAACAAAATATTTCCTGTTAGAGCCCAGTCTTTAGTCATGTCCATCTCAGCCCCATTGGGAAGTGACCCACCATGTTGGAATCCACACTGGTTAACGGTCATACAGTCAAATGGAATACTAACATACATGGTCTTATTGGAAAAGGAACATAGGTCTTGGTTAGTATATAATATGCTTCAATTGATTCAGATATTTCTCCAAGTACATAGAGAACAAATTATATTTCACAATGACAACCTAGTTGGTCAAGAACAACATATACTGTATATATGGGGTCTCACACATTGCAACTTCTTTTACGATTTTTGAGTCACATTGAGATTGTTCCCCTGACATTTTCAAGTGACCCCTGAGTGTCCACATCACTAAGGATCTACCATGGTCCACACACACCAACACAGTCCTGAATAGGGCACGACAACGCCTCTTCCCCCTCAGGAGGCTGAAAAGATTTGGTACGGGTCATCAGATTCTCAAAATGTTCTACAGCTGCACCATTGAGAGCATCTTGACTGGCTGCATCACCGCTTGGTATGGCAACTGCTTGGCATCCGACCACAAGGTGCTACAGAGGGTAGTGCGTACGTCCCAGTACATCGCTGGGGCCGAGCTCCCTGCCATCAAGGACCTCTATACCAGGCAGTGTCAGAGGAAGGCCCTGAAAATGATCAAAGACTCCAGCCACCCAAGTCATAGACTGTTCTCTCTGCTACTGCATGACAAGCGGTACCAATGCACCAAGTCTGGAACCAACAGGACCCCGAAGAGCTTCTACCCCCAAGCCATAAGACTGCTAAATAGTTGTTTAAAAAGTTAACCAAATAGCTACCTGGACTATCTGCATTGACATACTTTTTTGGACAAACTTTTCTGACTCATCACATATGCTGTTGCTGCTATTATTATCTGTCACTTTATTCCTAGTTCTATGTACATACAGTATCTACCTCAATTACCTCGTACCCCTGCACATCGACTAGGTACTGGTACCTAGTTAAATGTCTACAATGCACAGACATCTCTGGGTCGCTCCTCTTTTCAGTTTGCTGCAGCTAGCGACTGGAACGAGCTGCAGCAAACACTCAAACTGGACAGTTTTATCTCCATCTCTTCATTCAAAGGCTCAGTCATGGACACTCTTACTGACAGTTGTGGCTGCTTCGCGTGATGTATTGTTGTCTCTACCTTCTTGCCCTTTGTGCTGTTGTCTGTGCCCAATAATGTTTGTACCACGTTTTATGCTGCTACGATGTTGTGTTGCTACCATGTTGTTGTTATGTTGTGTTGCTACCATGTTGTTGTTATGTTGTGTTGCTACCATGCTGTGTTGTCATGTGTAGCTACCTTGCTATGTTGTCGTCTTAGGTCTCTTTTTATGTAGTGTTGTGTTGTCTCTTGTCGTGATGTGTGTTTTATCCTATATTTCTATATTTTCTATTCCATTCCCCGTCCCTGCAGGAGGCCTTTAGCCTTTTGGTAGGTCGTCATTGTAAATAAGAATTTTTTCTTAACTGACTTGCCTAGTTAAATAAAGGTAAATTAAAATAAAATAAAACCCACTGTATAAAGCCAAGTTATCGCTTGCTCATTGAGTATTTATTACTGCTTATTACTACGTGTTTTACTTTTCTATTATTTCTCTATTTTCTTTCTCTCTGCATTGTTGGGAAGGACCCGTAAGTAAACATTTCACCGTTAGTCCACACCTGTTGTTTATGAAGCATGTGACATAACATTCCATTTGATTCGATGTTGGTCAGGTGAGATACTGTACACGAGGAAGGATGAATGAGTTGTGTTTACAAGAGAGAGGGTTTTCTTCTCAGAAGTGTTTGAAGTGGTTAACTTGCAAGCCCTCCTCAGATAATCTCATGACACGCGGGAGGGTCATGGGGGGGAGCATGTCATTTCATACACACACGTCGAGAATACTGGTCTAGAGAGTGTTACATTGAGAGTGTTACATTGAAAATACTAACTGGTGTCTATGGGGTTTTAGATTCTAGAAGAAAGTTAGGAGCAGAAGCATAGGGGCGAATCCTAACTTCCATTTAATCTACATGTTCACTTAATCTCCCATTGACTTCAATAGGACGAACTGAAAATTTGAAGTGGAAGTTAGGATTCGCCCCCATAGAGAATAAGTGATAGAAAAGCAGAGAGAAGCACGATCCAACAAGCAGAGAGAGTTCTAAGTTTAACTGCACTAATTCTATGGAGAGACAAAGTATCCATGACAACACTGCAATATGATTACTCCTTTTCAGTTCAGTGGGATAAAAAAAAAACACTGGACTTGCCCTTGGTGCTCTGCCTGAGGTTGTGTATTGTCTGCTATATTGAGCGCTGTGTGTGTGTGTGACTGTGTGTGTGTGTGTGTGTTAGTGTGTGTGTGTGTTCGTGTGTGTGTGTGTGTGTGTGTGTGTGTGTGTGTGTGTGTGCGTGTGTGTGTGTGTGTGTGTGTGTGTGTGTGTGTGTGTGTGTGTGTGTGTGTGTGTGTGTGTGTGTGACTGTGTGTGCATTTGTCAGCAGCCTTGCATGTCTAGACACATTCCTTTTAAAAGTTTAACTGAAACTGAAGCACACAGACCAACACCCTGTATCACACACTCGTTGACACCCCCCCGCCCCCTCCCCTACACCAAACCACACACCACACACATTCTGAAAGACATACCAGACCAACATTATATTTAGCTGCCTACTACGTAATGCCCCACACAGCATTCTTGCGGCCATGTTGCAAAAGTACAAGTGTACATTTCTTGTCACTGAAGTCACTCATTTTTACACATAGGTAACTGCCAAAATAAAGGAAACACTTGAGTAAATGAGGGTTCTTGGCGGCTCTGTTACGATGTGGGGGTGCAGTTTCCTGGCATGGTTTAGATCCACACAACCCCTTAGAGGGCAAGGTAAACGGCAATAAATACACAGCCATTCTGAGTGATCACATTCAACCTGTGGTGAATCATTTCTACCCTGATGGGAGTGGACTCTTCCAGGATTACAAGGCCCCCATGCACAGGGCATGAATGGTCACTGAATGGTTTGATGAGCATGAAAACCATGTAACCCATATGCCATGGCCGTCTCAGTCACCACATCTCAACCCAATGGAACACTCAGAGGAGATTCTGGAGCGGCGTCTGAGACAGCGTTTTTCACCACAATCAACAAAACACCAAATGATGGAATTTCTCATAGAAGAATGGTGTCGCATCCCTCCAATAATAACTCTCCCCATTTCCCTTATTACTGATGTATGTTACTATGATGTCTATATAGCCCTGACCTCTATACACCTCTATATAATAACCCCTATAAACCTCTATATACTAACCCCTATACACCTCTATATACTAACCCCTATACACCTCTATATACTAACCCCTATACACCTCTATATACTAACCCCTATACACCCCTATATACTAACCCCTATACACTAACCCCTATACACCCCTATATACTAACCCCTATACACCCCTATATACTAACCCCTATACACCCCTATATACTAACCCCTATACACCTATATATACTAACCCCTATATACTAACCCCTTTATACTAACCCCTATAGACCCCTTTATACTAACCCCTATACACCCCTATATACTAACCCCTGTATACTAACCCCTATACACCTCTATATACTAACCTCTATACACCTCTATATACTAACCTCTATACACTAACCCCTATACACCTCTATATACTAACCCCTATACACCTCTATATACTAACCCCTATACACCTCTATATACTAACCCCTATATACTAACCCCTTTATACTAACCCCTATAAACCTCTATATACTAACCCCTATATACTAACCCCTATACACCTCTATATACTAACCTCTATACACCTCTATATACTAACCTCTATACACCTCTATATACTAACCCCTTTATACTAACCCCTATATACTAACCCCTATATACTAACCTCTATATACTAACCCCTATACACCTCTATATACTAACCCCTATACACCTCTATATACTAACCCCTATACACCTCTATATACTAACCCCTATACACCTCTATATACTAACCCCTATACACCTCTATATAATAACCCCTATACACCTCTATATACTAACCCCTATACACCTCTATATACTAACCCCTATACACCTCTATATACTAACCTCTATACACCTCTATATACTAACCTCTATACACCTCTATATACTAACCTCTATACACCTCTATATACTAACCCCTGTATACTAACCCCTATAGACCCCTATATACTAACCCCTATACACCTCTATATACTAACCTCTATACACCTCTATATACTAACCCCTATACACCTCTATATACTAACCCCTATACACCTCTATATACTAACCCCTATACACCTCTATATACTAACCTCTATACACCTCTATATACTAACCCCTTTATACTAACCCCTATACACCTCTATATACTAACCCCTTTATACTAACCCCTATACACCTCTATATACTAACCTCTATACACCTCTATATACTAACCCCTATACACCTCTATATACTAACCCCTATACACCTCTATATACTAACCCCTATACACCTCTACATCGGCAGACTCGACAGCCTTGGTTTCTCAAATGATTACCTCGCCTGGTTCACCAACTACTTCTCTGATAGAGTTCAGTGTGTCAAATCGGAGGGTCTGTTGTCCGGGCCTCTGGCAGTCTCTATGGGGGTGCCACAGGGTTCAATTCTTGGACCGACTCTCTTCTCTGTATACATCAATGATGTCGCTCTTGCTGCTGGTGAGTCTCTGATCCACCTCTACGCAGACGACACCATTCTGTATACTTCTGGCCCTTCTTTGGACACTGTGTTAACAACCCTCCAGGCGAGCTTCAATGCCATACAACTCTCCTTCCGTGGCCTCCAATTGCTCTTAAATACAAGTAAAACTAAATGCATGCTCTTCAACCGATCGCTGCCTGCACCTGCCCGCCTGTCCAACATCACTACTCTGGACGGCTCTGACTTAGAATATGTGGACAACTACAAATACCTAGGTGTCTGGTTAGACTGTAAACTCTCCTTCCAGACTCACATCAAACATCTCCAATCCAAAGTTAAATCTAGAATTGGCTTCCTATTCCGCAACAAAGCATCCTTCACTCATGCTGCCAAACATACTCTTGTAAAACTGACCATCCTACCAATCCTCGACTTCGTGATGTCATTTACAAAATAGCCTCCAATACCCTACTCAATAAATTGGATGCAGTCTATCACAGTGCCATCCGTTTTGTCACCAAAGCCCCATATACTACCCACCACTGCGACCTGTACACTCTCGTTGGCTGGCCCTCGCTTCATACTCGTCGCCAAACCCACTGGCTCCAGGTCATCTACAAGACCCTGCTAGGTAAAGTTCCCCCTTATCTCAGCTCGCTGGTCACCGTAGCAGCACCCACCTGTAGCACGCGCTCCAGCAGGTATATCTCTCTGGTCACCCCCAAAACCAATTCTTCCTTTGGCCGCCTCTCCTTCCAGTTCTCTGCTGCCAATGACTGAAACGAACTACAAAAATCTCTGAAACTGGAAACACTTATCTCCCTCATTAGCTTTAAGCACCAGCTGTCAGAGCAGCTCATAGATTACTGCACCTGTACAAAGCCCATCTATAATTTAGCCCAAACAACTACCTCTTTCCCTACTGTATTTATTTATTTATTTTGCTCCTTTGCACCCCATTATTTCTATCTCTACTTTGCACATTCTTCCACTGCAAATCAACCATTCCAGTGTTTTACTTGCTATATTGTATTTACTTCGCCACCATGGCCTTTTTTTGCCTTTACCTCCCTTATCTCACCTCATTTGCTCACATTGTATATAGACTTATTTTTCTACTCATGTTAAAAGGAACCACCAGCTTTCATATGTTTTCATGTTCTGAGTAAGGAACTTAAACGTTAGCTTTTTTACATGGCTCATATTGCACTTTTACTTTCTTCTCCAACACTGTGTTTTTGCCTTATTTAAACCAAATTGGAACATGTTTCATTATTTATTTGAGACAAAATTGATTTTATTTATGTATTATATTAAGATAAAATAAAAGTGTTCATTGTTCATTCAGTATTGTTGTAATTTTTAAAAAAATGGTCCGATTAATCGGTATCGGCTTTTTTTGGTCCTTCAATAAATCGGTATCGGCGTTGAAAAATCCTAATCGGTCGACCTCTAATACTAACCCCTATATACTAACCCCTTTATACTAACCCCTATATACTAAGTCTTATACTTAAGCAATAAGGCACGAGTGGGTGTGATATATGGCTAATATACCACGGATAAGGGCTGTTCTTTCGCACGACAAAAGTGCATGGACACAGCCCTTAGTCGTGGTATAATGATTGTGGTGTTACCTGTCCCGGGCCGTCCCATGATGATGTCCTTGCGGGGTGCAGGTTGAGGGGACTCGGCTGGTAGGATGAGGGGCAGCAGGGCAGTGGGCGAGGGGTGGCAGGCTACCGGCTGGGGCAGTGTCCCTCCAATGGCGTCCTGATGCCCTCCGGACTTCCTCTCCCACTCCCTACCGCCTGATCCAGAGGTGGAGAGGGCGGAGCCAGTAGAGGACATGGAGGCAGAGCCACCACTGAGGGCTGGGCTGGAGTGGATAGGGCGTCCGGTGACGGCTGGGGTCAGGGACTGGGAGGAGGTTACAAGGACCAGGGTGGAGGCGGGGTTTCGCATGAGGACCGCTCCATTGGTATCGGCTCCGTTGATGGGCACGGGTGCTTGGAGGCCGGTGGCAAGGTGCAGGGGCTGGCTGTGGTCTCTGGAGGAGCAGCCCCCTGCTCCCCTCCTCCCTAAGGGGCCCTCGGTAAACTTGGCCAGGGGGACGTCGGGGTTCCTCACAATGACGGGGGAGTCTCGCAGGGGCACGATGCGGCGGGGGCTGGGGTCCTGGGGCAGTGGGGAGGGAGGGGTGGGGGACACCAGCATGGGCGGAGGGGTGGAGGCGGCAGATGACGGGGGGCGGCTGGTGGCGCTCCGGGGCCGGGGGAAGGAGAGCGAGGAGGGGGTGGTGGGCTGGCTCTGAGGGGAGAGCACCCTGAAGGCGGCTGGCCGGAGGCCTATAGTCTCCCCTAGCTGCTGATCGGGGAGGGGCAGGGGCGGAGGAAGGGCATCCAGTTTCCGCTTGCTGGGGCTCATGGGCACGGTGAAGGTGAGGTTGGTCTGGAAGGTGGGTACGATGCCCGACAGGTGGCGCTCGCGCTCCGAGCCCGGCGTGCTCATCTTAGTCCCGCTCAGATGGCGGTGGCGGCGAGGGGTGAGAGAAGGCGGGGCCGTGATGGGGCTGAAGGTGGCCGGGCGGAAGCTGAGGAGCGGGGATGGCGAGGGCGACGGTGTGGGCGAGAAGGGCGACTGGTTGGAGATGGGAGAGAAGGAGGGGGTGCCTGAGCGGGAGCTGCCCAGAGACACCAGCATGGTGGCCGCCTCGCACTCATCAAAGTCGAAGTGTGATAGGTCCTGGGGCAGGAACGAGGGCAGGACCATGCGGGGGCGTGAATCCCCTCCCCTACTGCTCGCTTCGCTGCTGTCTCGCGACGTGTTGTCCCAGTCGAACTCCGAACTGGTCCGGCCGCCGCCCAGCCTCAGGTCTGACGGGGTTAGGGTGCCCGTACTGCTGGCCCCGCCACGGTCTCTGCCCCCTCCGCTGGCCTCCATCTCTTTAGTTCTCATGGAGAGATGACGCGAGCAGTAGCCTCTTCTCTGGGACTCCTTAGAGCAGCCCTCTCTGGAGCACAGCCTCCTCCACTGCTTGCCGTTGAACTTCTTGCGGATGCCCGTGGGGGTACACACCACGTCGCCCTTCTTGTACTTCTGCTGGGCCGCCGTGAGAGGGGTGCGGGAGCGCGACGAGGACGCCGAACCCGAGCCTCCACCCCCTCCAGATGCACCGTGGGAGTTGGCGTTTGACGAGGGTGGCTTATCCAGGGAGCCGCGGGAGGACGAGGAGAGCAGAGGAGGGAGCTGAGGGGTGGCGATGACGCCCGCCCCCGCTGCCAGGGCTCCCGACTCCAGGCCCATTAGCACCGTGGGGGAGGCAGGGGGGTGGGGGTTGAGGGCCAAGTGGGGGCCCACCAGCGGGGTGCCTCCGAGGCCCCGGACCACGGACAGGTGGGGGCTGAGGTAGCCCGGGGGCGGCTTGGAGAGTATGTGCCTGTGCTGGGACACCGCCAGGGCCTTAGCCGCCCCCCCCGCCACCCCCATGGGCACCATGCTGAAGTGGGACACCTCTATGTCCTCCTCGGGGGTCAGGGGCATGAAGTGGTGATGCTGCTTGGCCCTCTCTCGGTTATCTCTCTCTTGTTTCCTCTGGAGCTCCCGCTCTCTCTCCACCAGGTCCTTCTCTCGCTCCCAGTCTCTTCCGGCCACCAGACTCAGCACCGAGGCGGGGGTGACGGGGGAGCTGACAGTGGAGGAAGATGAGGAGGCGGGGGCCGTTCCAGGGTATGAAAGCCTCCCCAACACGGACCCAGCCACAGCTGCGCTGAGCCCCATCCCATGGCTGAGGAAACACAGCTCCTGCTCCACTTCTATTTCGTCCCTGTCCTCTCTCTCCCTCTCTCTCCCCCTCTCGGCGGCAGCATCCTCTCGCCCCCCTCCAGAGGGTCCCAGGTCCAGGTCCCATGGGGGCACCAGCAGGCGGAGGCTCTGACGGGACACCCACACAGCGGTCGGAGTGCCCACCCTGCCATCCCCCTCCTCATCCCCTGGGGGCGCTCTGTCCTCTAACAACACTCTATAGGGGTAGGACACAGCCGGGTGGGAGTCTACCTGGGTGACCAGGCCCTCTCGGTACCACTGGCGCTGGGCCTCTGTGGTGCCGCCGTCCTCGTTGCCTCCGAAGGGCACACACACAGGGGTGCCGATGGGCACGGCCTGGGAGCCAGGCGGCGGGGCGTCCATGATGATGTCCACGGGCCCCTGGGGGCCCTCGCGGAACGGGTAGCGGTACAGCTCCTTCTCACCGTTCAGCTGCACCTCCAGGCTGCCGTGCTCGCCGCTCACCCGCCGCACCACGCCCGCTCGGAACACTGAGTCCATGTCCTCCCTCCCCCCTCCCCTTCCGTTCTCCTCTTCCCCCTTTCCAGTCCTCCTCCTAGCCTGCCTGGCTAGCACCCGCTGGTTCTTTAGACCTTTGGCCAGGGCGTCGGCTAGCGCGTCCGACAGGCTCTGTGGGGTCGGAGTGCGTGGGGTGCTACGTTGCACCAGGTCCAGTGTGTGTGCTTCGGTGTTGGGGTTGGTGTGGGGAAAGTTGGCGCGGCGTGGCTCGCTCACGTCAGGGTCGTGTTCGCTGGCTGTGTCTGTAGAGGAGCAGCGGACAGGGCTGGGGGAGATTTCTCTGCCTCCCTCTGGGCCTCTCCTGACTCTGTCCCCTGTGGGAGGGGGTCCAGGTGTGTTATCCCTGTCCTGTGGTGGAGCTATAGTGGTAATGTAGTCCTCCACTGGTCTCCTGGTCTGACTGTTGATGTCAGTAAGCGAACCGCCCTCACTTGCCGTCGACCCGGGCCCCGAAGATAAGCCCGACGACTGACTACCGGTGTTACTGCCACAGTGAGCACTACTGCTGTTCAGTGGGGGCGTGCCGGGGTTGCCATGGTATCTGTGGTTGTTGGCGGCAACAGCTGCAGCAGCACAGTGCTCAGAGGTGTACTTCTTCTTGGGGACACGGGCCTTGAAGGTGGCCGTCTTGCGGTTGGACGAGGGGTTGGGGCTGTTGGCAGCACTGGCAGCACTGCTGCTGCTGTCTGTGCTGTGGGCGCTCAGCGACTTGACACTCTCCGGGCGGGAGTCCTCTGACTTCCCAGGGAGGGACCCTGCTGCTGCGGCCGCTGTCTCTGGGAGCCGGGGCCCCTCTCTGTGGACCTCCCTCTCTGGCGTAGCCCTAGCCGTAAGTGTCACCGACTCTTCCTGAGAAGACTCTGAGTGAGATGAGGTTTGGGGTGAGGTCTGACTTTTGGGGGATCGGTCTCTGTTCTCGTCTGAGTCTCTTTTCTCCCCACTGTCCACCGCCCCCCGTCTCTTCCCACCTTTGGCCCGGGTCGACGGGGGCGAGCGCCTTCCTTGCTTTTTAATTGGCTTCATCTCTGCATTGGCGTTTCCTTTACGATTTATAGTGGCTTATTTTTCCAGAGACCAGATTCTCAGTTCCTCTCTCCTCCTTCTATTTCCCTGCTCTTCCAGCCCCTCTCTCTCTCCTTCCTCTATTTCTCTGCTCTTCCAGCCCCTCTCACTCTCCTCCCTCTATTTCCCTGCTCTTCCAGCTCCTCTCTTTCTCATCCCGCCCTTTCCTCTTTCTGTGTCTCCAGCTCTTTCCACCTTATTCCAGACCCTGAAACACAGCAGAACATAAAGAGGACTGGATTATTCATGTGGTAAATGCATTGTGACATTATAAAAAGCCCATTCACCGGACAATGGCTGAGGTGGGGTGAAGTGGCTGTCAAAGTAAAATGCCCATTTAAAAAAATAAATAAAATCAAATATAGGCCTATTCTATAAAACCATGTATTTTTTGTCCTTGGTAATACATTAATTATTGAATGATATATCCCCCAACACAAGAAGTAATGGGTATTATTATATTATTACAAAACATTAGGAACACCTGCTCTTTCCATGACATAGATTGACCAGGTGAATCCAGGTGAAAGCTATGATCCCTTAAGGGAAGTCACTTGTTAAATCCACTTCAATCAGATCTCCCGAGTGGCGCAGCGGTCTAAGGCGCTGCATCTCAGTGCTAGAGGCATCACTACAGACCCTGGCTAGATCCCGGGCTCTATCACAACCGGTCGTCATTGGGAGTCCCATAGAGCGGCGCACAATTGGCCCTGCATTGTCCAGGTTAGGGGAGGGTTTGGCCGGGGTAGGCCATCATTGTAAAATAAGAATTTGTTCTTCACTGACTTGCCTATTTAAATAAAGGTTAAATAAAATAAAGAAAGAAATAATCGATGTATATTAAGGGGAGCAGACAGGTTAAAGGATGATTTTAAAGCATTGAGACAATTTAAACAATGATGTGTATGTGTGCCATTCAGAGGGTGAACAGGCAAGACAAAAAATATAAGTGCCTTTGAACAGGGTATGGTAGTACATGCCAGGCGCACCGGTTTGAGTGTGTAACGAACTGCAACGCTGCTGGGTTTCCCTTGTGTATCAAGAATGGTCCACCGCCCAAAGGACATCCAGCCAACTGTGGGAATTATTGGAGTCAACATGGGCCAGCATCCCGGTGGAACGCTTTTGACACTTTGTAGAGTCCATGCCCTGATGAATTGAGGCAGTTCTGAGGGCAAAAGGGGGTGCAACTCAATATTAAGGTGTTCCTATTGTTTTGTATACTCAGTGTACAATGCGTACATTCCATAATGTAGCCTATATTACTTATAATTAACACCTAACACTGTGTGAATACAAAGTAAACCATAATGAAGCAATCTTATATAACGTGTAAAGTAATATAACAATATAGCATAGCAGAATAGTGGCAGGCACATTTGGAAGTGCTCGTCCAGACAAGTCTACACCCACACACACACACACGCGCGCTGGTTTCTTGGCTAAGGCAGTGGAGGTGGGGGAATTCCTTCTTGTTCACTCGCAGTTCTCTCATTCTCTCTCTCTTACTCAGGCGTTCTTTTCCCCTCTCTCTCACTCGTTCTGGGTGGTGACCTTTATCTATTTCGTAGCCGAACCAATCCGCCCCTACAATCCACACTTCCTGTCATGGACCATTACCTAACTTCCTGCTACTTTATTACCCTGTCTCTTTAGCCCTCTCGTTCTCCTTAGATTTCATACCAACCACTCATTTAGAGGCATTTTTCACAGCCAGGGAAAACATCCATGTTGTTGAATGCTGACCTACGTGGATTAAAGAAACTATCTGAGAACCAACCGTTTTGCTTTGGGTTTTCCATTGAAACAGGCAGCGTCAAGTGTTGTAGGGCTATCTTTCTTTCTTTTTTCCCAGTACACAGTTCCCATCGGCCTCAGTTTCAGACAACACCACAAAGTGATTCAACAAAAAGCCTAATCATCTTATAGAGCACGACCAAATACAAACATCAAAGTCTAGACCAAATTATTTTGTAGAGTATGAGTTTTGCTTTAATCACATTGGATTTAATGCTCCATGTCATGGTATGTTTGAGACATATACAACATGTCTGGGACAAATGATGATATTTATTGAATATTAGGTTGTTCCAATGTCATGTACGTCAAGTCATTTAATACGTTCAGCTCTACAGAACTCTACTTGTAATAAGAAACTACAGACCTGTATTGTTGTGAACACACAACATGTAAACTGCTGTTTGATAATACACACAGTTACAACCCAGGATCTGTGTCATGCAAATTATATTCAGGAGACTTGAGATTGCATTCAAATTACTGTCATCGTAAAATAATTTGTTGCCTTCCCTTTTTCAAGTTGGAGGTGTGCACATTGTTTACTCAATAGTGCATTATGCACGCCAGCAAGTATGTGGGTGTGTCATAATGATAACAACTTCGAGAGAAGGCACATCGGCATTTCCATTCTAAATGTATGAGCCTTATCCATTTGTCAATATTGCATTCATGTTCAATCTTGTGTTGATTCAATGTTCAATAAATGTTGCCATATCAACGCTGTATAAACCTAGCATTGCCATTTGTCACCATTGGAGAACTTGTTGTAATGTCCTATTAGAGCATTATGAAAATCCATATTAGCATAACATCCCATTGGGCACAGACGTCAATTCAACGTCTATTCCACGTTGGGTTCAACATAATTTCATTGAAATGACGAGAAAGCAACGTTAATTCAAGCAGTGTGTGCCCAATGGGATGAATTTACGCCTCGACAGCGTCGATGTATAAATATATAACTATAAAACTATGATAACTGGTGGAGAATATGGACCTATAGTGCAACTACCGGCTAATGTACAAATGTCACGTACTTAAAGTAGACTTAGGCTGAATGTAGATATAAAAAATATAAAAAACTACAACCCTAAACTGAAGTACGGTAAAATGCAAACGATTGCAAGAATGTGGTCACTGTTAGTTTTGCTGAATAGTACCGTGCTGTATATGTGTGAAGCACTCTTATTGGTCATAGTGCTTTGCGATTACTATCAGTTTACTACACAACAGGGCCGTGAAGTCCAGTGACGCAGGCCAAACAACACAAGGCCGCTTAGAAAAATCTTCTTCTTGCAACATTTACACGTGAAATTAAAAATGTAAAGGCCCATTATTCTGATATATGGTGTTGTGGAACAAATTATAATGGGGTGTTACAAACAGACAGTAAGTAGGCTTACTTAAATCAAACAATATGTAATTACATCGCGCGACAGAAACCAAAGTAATTATGTTGTAAATTCATTCGTGTGACAATTGCTGTAAAATGTTGACGATACTGGATGCAACTTAGTAACACATTTCCCGACGAGTGCAAACTGCAACATTGTAAATTAAGTTACAATAAAAAGTAACATTTGTGGACACAACGTAGAAACGAGGCCCACAAGCCCAGACGAAGGACAGATGGAAATATACATTTTGTATGACGAATAGTAGCCCATGGAGGGATAATAATGCTAAAAACTCTATGTTGGTAATTCAGATGACTTCAATGTGTTGCCTTCAATCGCAACGGAAGAAAAACACTTCTAGGAAGTCTCACTCTTATAATGGCAGTTATGGCGTTGAATATTTTCTGGGAGAAAAGTTTTAGGCTGACAATCCACCCGTACCGCTCCCTTTTCAATGAAGTGTGGCATCCAATCCTCTCTTTGCTTCTCTCCGCAGTGTATTATAAACTAGGAAAATGATATTTCATTAGTAGTTACAAAGGGTGCTTATTGTAGACAACGTCTACAACGTAGCATCTCGATAAAGCAATACAGGCTACTGCAGTGCTGCAGAAGACAGATTTGTAGGTTTTACTCACCACAAAATTATTTTCAATGCAGATATTTATCGAGTCAGTAACAAAATTGATAGTTGGCCAAAAGTCGGAAATCCAGGGTTGACAATTAACGGACTGTCATATTATCTTTCGTCTGTAAAGCAACTTAAAGGAGGTAAAACTACTGCTCGGTACATTCTACACTACAGTCGCAAAATGGTGAATGAAGCCCAAAGCCTTGACAACTAGTCCATGTAGCCAATCAGAGGACACATTTGAGTACAGTAGCCAGTAGATTTCATGAATCCAAGGAGCTACATGGCAGTGTCTACATTTGATTGACACCGCGTTTAGTCGAATCGTGCTGTTGGAAAAGACTAACAGCTGTTTAGGACAGGGCTGCGGCATCCAATAGCTCTTTAGGGGAGGTCTGCTGACAGGGAGTAGGCGGTCGAATGGAAGAAAAATAACTCCTCACCAATCTACAAACGCATGCAGCGGCACTGACAGCGGAGGTAATAGTCCTATAAAAATGGTAATTTAGGATTTGATGTTCTAAAACGCTCGCTTTTGCAGTTGTGTTAATGTAAGGACATCTGCTGCAAAATTATATTTAACCTGTAGTTTAACCTGTACATGGCGAGTATAAAAGAGGAGGCAAATGAAGTTCAACCAGCAACTAAATGGGGAGGGTAAAGTTAATGGGATAGAAAAAGTTTAGAGCTGTTTATTTGCGCTGATCGATGCGCTTAACCAAGTAACATAGAAAACCAAGACATTATGAATGTCCATTTCTGTTATTTATTTTGAATATACATTTTTGTATCTATTGTTATTTTTCTGTTGTATACTTTCGATATTTCTTTATTCTCCTGTATATTAGCCAGTCTAGCCAACCACTGCGCTATATAGACTATCGTTGACGTCAGTCCGCGCTTTGTCCCGCCTCCCTATCAAACCTGATAGACTTTAAAGTAACGTCACCAAATCAATCTACGATTGGCCAAATGATAGAGGGTCTCTAGGCCAATGACCAAGTACTGTGATGAGGTCATCATGCTTGTTGCCATCAGCTGAGCCAAACAGGAAGGGTCCAGAGTAAATTTGACTAAACCTAAGGATTACTGTTCCTAAGGGATTTACCCATATATATTCCTCTATAGGCAATCCTCAGTTAAACATTTCACAATGTTGACATGTATCCTGTTTGTATGGATTGGTTTGTAGCAGTGCACCACACTGCATTGTCAGCCTGCACGTACAAATGGTGAGCGGACTGGTCTTGGTCAACACTATAGTTCTGCTTTCTGTGGCATTGTAGTGTGTTTGTCACGCATGTACCATGTAGTTATAACATGCTAGGGCGTTACGGAACCTTTGCGTGTGGAAGTAAACACACACACACACGCATGCAGACACACACACAGATATGCAAGCCTGTTGGGTAGAGCACTGCAGTCTCTCAGCAGTCTGCATTCATTCACCCCATCGACACATATCAGAAATCTAAGACAACAGAATATGAGAGAAGTAACTTAGGGAAATGATTTTGTGAACCAATGATATAGACATAGAACGTTTGAGAGATGCAAACACCATACAGAATTTCTCGTTTTTGAAAGGGCTTGTTGAGTAATCCGGTAACATTTTATTTAAAGCCTGCAGGTATAATAAAATAAAATGTTATTAGTCACATACACATATTTAGTCATTGGAATTAAGAAATATATAAATATTAGGACGAGCAATGTCAGATTGGCATTGACTAAAATACAGTAGAATACAGTATATACATATGAAATGACTAAAGCAGTATGTAAACATTATTAAAGTGACCAGTGATTCCATGTCTATGTACATAGGGCAGCAGCCACTAAGGTGCAGGGTTGAGTAACTGGGTGGTAGCCGGCTAGTGATGGCTAGTTTGATGGCCTTGAGATAGAAGCTGTTTTTCAGTCTCTTGGTCCCAGCTTTGATGCACCTGTACTGATGTCACCTTCTGGATGATAGAGGGGTGAACAGGTCGTGGCTCGGGTGGTTGATGTCCTTCATGCTCTTTTTGGCCTACCTGTGACCTAATGGTTTTTAACGTCTTACAATAAGGAGTATATTATTTCATATCTCTGTCAACATTTCAACTAATTCAAAATGGCTAGTATTTAGTCAAAATCATTATGGGATGATTATAAGACATCACAAGGGGGCTATACGTGCTCATGACAAGTCTTACAATGCATTATAACGACATCATAACCCATTACACCTAATCCTGCAATCCTGTTTTAATCTCAGAGCCCTTTTAGGAGCATGACAAATACTTCATGTAGGATAGCAGAAATCCTATATCCACATTACATAAACGCATGGCTTTGTGGGAAAGTTTAATCCCTCTGTGACCCTGCCTCACTGAGGTTATCTGCACGGACACGGAAGAGAGATACCATACAGTAAACATGCACTAACATGCAACGCTGTTACTGTGAGCAGAGTTCAAATGGTGAGTCTAACCAGGCTAGAAAAACAGCTCACCCATTCATGACACATTGGTAATGAATCCCAATTACAGAGATCTGGCTCACATGCTGTCCAGGCCAATCTCTCTCCCTAAACACACACACACACATGTTCTCGCACAAACACACACACAAAGTAACTCTTGGGCTTTGAGTTTCTGCTGAGTTCCTGTTTACAAAAGGGGCCTGATGCAGTCTGTCTTTAATTGGTTGCAGGGACCCTGGATTAAAATGACTTTAACTGGAAACAGTGCATTGAACATGCTTTGTACTCCAATAGTTGGCTTACCTTGGGTCCATGTAACCAGGCACTTATGTTCAGAAAATTATTATAATGGAGGTAGCTTCGAAAATAGCAGAGAACAATATGTGATGTCAACCAATGTAAACAAAGGCAAGAACAAATGTACACTATGTAACCCATAATGCAATAGGCTGGAGTTCTATAGATGGATACCATCTGAAGCCTATTAACCTGCATGAAGCAGACAATGCCAAAAGTTCTATTGGTAGATTGTTTTACAGCACATGAAGTTGCATATTTACTACAAAATGTTAAATGCACTGTAATAACCTATGAATAACTATTTGTTTCTACTACTTATCAATACATTCTGTAGTTTACATTATGTAGTTACTAATTGTGTTGACGTTTTTGAAATAAAACTATTGTTTTATAAATGTTCTGAAATAAAACTAAACTGAACAAAAATGTAAATGCAACATGCAACAATCTCAAAGATTTTACTGAGTTACAGTTATAAGGAAATCAGTTCATTTAAATAAATAAATTAGGCCCTAATCTATGGATTTCACATGACTGAGAATGCAGATATGCATCTGTTGGTCTCTAAAAAAGCTTGGGGTGTGGATCGGAAAACCAGTCAGTATCTGGTGGGACCATCGTTTGCTTCATGAAGCGAGACAACTCCTTCGCATAGAGTTAATCAGCCTGGTTCCTCTAGGTTTCTTCCTAGGTTTTGGCCTTTCTAGGGAGTTTTTCCTAGCCACTGTGCTTCTACACCTGCATTGCTTGCTGTTTTGGGTTTTCGGCTGGGTTTCTGTACAGCACAGCTGATGTAAGAAGGGCTATATAAATACATTTGACTTGTTGATTGTCGTCTGTGGGATGTTGTCCCTCCTCTTCAATGACTGTGTGAAGTTGCTGGATATTGGCGGGAACTGGAACACGCTGTCGTACACGTCAATCCAGAGCATCCCAAACTTGCTCAATGGGTGACATGTCTGGTGAGTATGCAGGCCATGGAAGAATTGGGACATTTTCAGCTTCCAGGAATTGTGTACAGATCCTTGCGACATGGGGCTGTGCATTATTATGCTGAAACATGAGGTGATGGCGGCGGATGAATGACACGACAATGGGCCTCAGGATCTCGTCATGGTATCTCTGTGCATGCAATTGTGTTCATGGGCCGTAGCTTATGCCTGCCCATACCATAACCCCACCGCCACCATGGGGAACTCTGTTCACAACATTGACATCAGCAAACCGCTAACCCACACAACACCATACACTCTTCCATCTGCCCAGTACAGTTGAAACCGGGATTCATCTGTGAAGAGCACACTTCTCCAGCGTGCCAGTGGCCATCGAAGGTGAGCATTTGCCCACTAAAGCCGGTTTCGATGCCGAACTGCAGTCAGGTCAGGACCCTGGTGAGGACGACGAGCACGCTGTTGAGCTTTCCCTGAGACGGTTTCTGACAGTTTGTGGAGACATTCTTTGGTTGTGAAAACCCACAGTTTCATCAGCTGTCCGGGTGTCTCATCTCAGACCATCCCGCAGGTGAAGAAGCCAGATGTGGAGGGCCTGGGCTGGCGTGGTTACACGTGGTCTGCGGTTCTGAGGCCAGTAGGACGTACTGCCAAATGATCTAAAACAACATTGGTAGATTATGGTAGAGAAACAAACATTAAATTCTCTGGCAACAGTTCTAGTGGACATTCCTGCAGTCTGCATGCCAATTGCATGCTCCCTCAAAACTTGAGACATCTGTGGCATTGTGTTGTGTGACAAAACTGCAGATTTTAGAGTGGCCTTTTATCATCCCCAGCACAAGGTGCACCTGTGTAATGCTCATGCTGTTTAATCAGCTTCTTGATATGCCACATCTGTCAGGTGTATTATCTTGGAGAAGGAGAAATGTTCACTAACAGGGATGTAAACAAATTTGTGCACAACATTTTTGAGAAATAAGCTTTTTGTGCGTATGGAACATTTCTGGGTTCTTTTTTTTCAGCTCATGAAACATGGGAACAACACTTTACATGTTGCGTTTATATTTATGTTCATTGTAGTTCCCTCAATCACAGAGAAGTTCTGTCAAATAAATCAACATTTTTCACAATTCAAATATTTGTTTGCACAAAAGCAACATTAATGTATTTGCTATCCCCACTAGCTGACACACAACATTCTCTGTGTTGAGTTAGTGAGAGTATAAAACAGTCGGTACCACGGCGACACACACAATGAAGGATAATTAGCCTTGTTCTTTGGGGCCCAGCCTCCATCTCTTCTCAAGACGTTGACCTCAGCCCTCGCCCCAGGGCCAGGCAACAAACCCTCCCAGTGGGTGGCTTAAAGCGCCCTGTCAATCAACCTTTGTGGGAAGCAACCCCCAGCCCCCCGCTGTAATGAGAGGTGACAGTCAGAGGAAAGAAGAGATACGTCTACGCAGGGGCGCAACTCTCACTGGGGATGGGGGGGCACATTCTGAAATTGCATTTTTGTCCCCCCCAGTTTTAGCATTGGAATGTGATACAAAACAGGACAACGGTGTGCTTTAGGACCATGCAGCCGCTGCCGATAGGTCGGGTAGGCAGTTTGGAGTGTTTATCCGACTGGATTTAGGACTGCGCTGACACCACAGAGCGGGCTGACAGGCTGTGTGAAGGCAAAGCTTCTGGAAGACTGGCTGGACCAGCACGGGAGACCAGCATGGTTCAGTGTGTTCGTGTTGCACTCTTTCACCGAGTTGTAAAAGGTAGCAGAACAGAAACGGTCTACTCTTTAGTTGACTGATGTAGCTGGCAAAAACGAAACAAGTGTTTATTCGCAGTGCTGAGCTAGTATTGTAACTGACACTGGGACGTTAGCTAATGCTTCATCCCCTCTCGACTGAGGTGAATGAATAAGCTACGCTAGCTAGTAGCTACCACAGCCAGGTCAGCTCTAGCCTCTAGTTATCTGTCAGATAGTAATAACAGCCACCTCATATCGCTATCTAACAGCAGTTGTTTGTATGGAAGTAAATAAACTTGGCAAGCTTTCACCAGTTGATGTACCATTAGAGAGAGAGCTGACCAAAAGTTGGCTTACATTAGCTATTATTTTTGCCTCTATCGAACTAGACCTCAATCAAACGATGAAACCATCGGCCAAACGATTGAAGATTGATATTCTGACTTTTCTTTCACTGCAATGTGAGTTGTATTAGTCAAATCAAATTGTATTGGTCACATACACTTGCTTAGCAGATGTTAATGCGAGTGTAGCGAAATGCTTGTGCTTCTAGTTCCGACCGCGCAGTAATATCTAACAAGTAATCTAACAATTTCACAACAACTACCTTATACACACAAGTGTAAGGGAATGAATAAGAATATGTACATATAAATATATGGATGAGCGATGGGCGAACGGCATAGGCAAGATGCAGTAGATGGTATAGAGTACAGTATATACATATGAGATGAGTAATGTAGGGTATGTAAACATTATATAAAGTGCCATTGTTTAAAGTGACTAGTGATACATTTATTACATCCAATATTTTATTATTAAGTTGCTAGAGTTGAGTCAGTATGTTGGCAGCAATCACTCAATGTTAGTGATGGCTGTTTAATAGTCTGATGGCCTTGAGATAGAAGCTGTTTTTCAGTCTCTCGGTCCCAGCTTTGATGCACCTGTACTGACCTCGCCTTCTGGATGATAGCAGGGTGAACAGGCAGTGGCTCGGGTGATTCTTGTCCTTGATTATCTTTTTGGCCTTCCTGTGACATTGGTGTAGGTGTCCTGGAGGGCAGGTAGTTTGCCCCCGGTGATGCGTTGTGCAGACCTCACTACCCTCTGGAGAGCCTTACGGTTATGGGCGGAGCAGTTGCCGTACCAGGCGGTGATACAGCCCGACAGGATGCTCTCGATTGTGCATCTGTAGAAGTTTGTGAGTGCTTTTGATGACAGGCCAAATTTCTTCAGCCTCCTGAGGTTGAAGAGGCGCTGTTGCGCCTTCTTCACCATGCTGTCTGTGTGGGTGGACCATTTCAGTTTGTCCGTGATGTGTACGCCGAGGAACTTAAAACTTTCTACCTTCACTACTGTCCCGCCGATGTGGATAGGTGGGTGCTCCCTCTGCTGTTTCCTGAAGTCCACGATCATCTCCTTTGTTTTGTTGATGTTGAGTGTGAGGTTATTTTCCTGACACCACACTCCGAGGGCCCTCACCTCCTCCCTGTAGGCCTTCTCGTCGTTGTTGGTAATCAAGCCTACCACTGTAGTGTCGTCTGCAAACTTGATTGAGTTGGAGGCGTGCATGGCCACGCAGTCATGGGTGAACAGGGAGTACAGGAGAGGGCTGAGAACGCACCCTTGTGGGGCCCCAGTGTTGAGGATCAGCGGGGTGGAGATGTTACCTACCCTCACCACCTGGGGGCGGCCCGTCAGAAAGTCCAGGACCCAGTTGCACAGGGCGGGGTCGAGACCCATGGTCTTGAGCTTAATGACAAGTTCGGAGGGTACTATGGTGTTAAATGCTGAGCTGTAATCGATGAACAGCATTCTTACATAGGTATTCCTCTTGTTCAGATAGGTTAGGGGAGTGTGCAGTGTGATTGTGATTGCGTCGTCTGTGGACCTATTGGGGCGGTAAGCAAATTGGAGTGGGTCTAGGGTGTCAGGTAGGGTGGAGGTGATATGATCCTTGACTAGTCTCTCAAAGCACTTCATGATGACGGAAGTGAGTGCTACGGGGCGATAGTCGTTTAGCTCAGTTACCTTAGCTTTCTTGGGAACAGGAACAATGGTGGCCCTCTTGAAGCATGTGGGAACAGCAGACTGGGATAGGGATTGATTGAATATGTCCGTAAACACACCAGCCAGCTGGTCTGCGCATGCTCTGAGGACGCGGCTAGGAATGCCGTCTGGGCCGGCAGCATTGCAAGGGTTAACACATTTAAATATTTAACTCACGTTGACTGCGGTGAAGGAGAGCCCGCAGGTTTTGGTAGCGGGCCGTGTCAGTGGCACTGTATTGTTCTCAAAGTGAGCAAAGAAGTTGTTTAGTTTGTCTGGGAGCAAGACATCGGTGTCCGCGACAGGGATGGTTTTCTTTTTGTAATTCGTGTTTGACTGTAGACCCTGCCACATACGTCTCATGTCTGAGCCGTTGAATTGCGACTCTACTTTGTCTCTATACTGACGCTAAGCTTGTTTGATTGCCTTGCAGAGGGAATAGCTACACTGTTTGTATTCGGTCATGTCTCCGGTCGCCGGAAAAGCGTTTTCAGTTTTGCGCGAATGCTGCCATCAATCCACGGTTTCTGGTTGGGGAAGGGTTTAATAGTCACCGTGGGTACTACATCACCGATGCACTTGTTAATAAACTCGCTCACCGAATCAGCGTATACATCAATGTTGTTGTCTGAGGCTATCCGGCACATTTCCCAGTCCACGTGATCGAAGCAATCTTGAATCGTGGAATCAGATTGGTCGGACCAGCGTTGAACAGACCTGAGCATGGGCGTTTCATGTTTTAGTTTCTGTCTACAGGCTGGGAGCAACAAAATGGAGTCGTGGTCAGATTTGCCAAAAGGAGGGCGAGGGCTTTGTATGCGTCGCGGAAGTTAGAGTAGCAATGATCCAGAATCTTGCCAGCCCGGGTCACGCATTCAATATGCTGATATAATTTAGGGAGCCTTGTTTTCAGATTAGCCATGTTAAAATCCCCAGCTACAATAAATGCACCCTCAGGATATGTGGTTTCCAGTTTACATAGAGTCCAATGAAGTTCTTTCAGGGCCGTCGAGGTGTCTGCTTGGGGTGGCTGTACCGACTCTGATAACGTATCCCGAGTGAGCCATGTTTCCGTGAAACAGAGAATGTTACAATCTCTGATGTCCCTCTGGAAGGCAACCCTTGCTCGAATTTCGTCTATCTTGTTGTCAAGAGACTGGACATTGGCGAGTAGTATACTCGGGAGCGGTGAGCCCGTCTACGGAGCCTGACCAGAAGAGCGCTCCGTCTGCCCCCTCTATGGCGCCGTTGTTTTGGGTCGCCTACTGGGATCCGATCCATTGTCCTGGGTGGTGGTCCAAACAGAGGATCCGCTTCGGGAAAGTTGTATTCCTGGTCGTAATGTTGGTAAGTTGACGTTGCTCTTATATTCAATAGTTCTTCCCGGCTGTATGTAATAAGATTTAAGATTTCCTGGGGTAACAGTGTAAGAAATAATACATTAAAAAACGAAATATGGCATAGTTTCTTAAGAACGCGAAGCGAGGCGACAATCTTTGTCGGCGCCATCACATATGGCAATATAACTTTATTGATCTGTCAGTTTCCCTAGCGAATTCCCTACTTCTCACACAGACACAGTCAGTAATAAACAGCTCGAACTTTACAGGCTTCACTGTCATGGTGCACAGTAGAGCCTTATACGGAATACTGCACGACAAAAGGAGTCTGTATTGAAAACATGCCCACGTCAGGGGAGATACTTATATGGGCAATCCCTAGCTGCTGGGCTGCTCAGTCCTGGCCCTGGGGGTTTGTTGTACTGTTGTCACTCTGGCCTTGCCCTAACACACCTGAAACCAATAATGAATGTTTCACTAAGATCCTAAAGTGGTGTGGGATGTGTTGGGTTGGGGCGCTACAGGGCTGTGGATCCCTAGGTGCAGGACAGGGTGACCCACCTATATTGTGTGCAATTAAAAAGAGCTCTACAGTACTATTAGCACTATGATATGAATTATATGACGGATGTACTGTTTCTGTGTGTTAATGTGTAGGTGTGCTATTCCTTACGACATAACTGTCTAGAAGGGCCATGGGTCATTAGATTGTGTAAACATGCAGGAAATGTTCTTTAGATGCCCCCAAAAATGGGAGGACCCTCAGACTCCCTGCCAAGTACATTTTTTAATTTACAATATGTAAAATCTACAAGAATAGAAAGGTTCAGAACCTTTGTGAAAAATCACAGCACAGTTGAGAAATATATGGCAAATAGAAATCAAACGTGGATGGTGTTCAAAGATAGATGGGAGGGGTTGACTGGAGCTGGAAGATGGGACTAAAAACAAACAAAAGATAACTATGGTAAAATATATTGTGTCCTTAAAATGTAAAAAGAAACGTCCTCTCACTGTTAACTGCGTTTATTTTCAGCAAACTTAACATGTGTAAATATTTGTATGAACATAAGATTCAACAACAGACAAACTGAACAAGGTCCACAGACATGTGACTAACAGAAATTGAATAATGTGTCCCTGAACAAAGGGGGGGTCAAAATCAAAACTAACAGTCAGTATCTGGTGTGGCCACCAGCTGCATTAAGTACTGCAGTGCGTCTCCTCCTAATGGACTACACCAGATTTGCCAGTTCTTGCTGTGAAATGTTACCCCACTCTTCCACCAAGGCACCTGCAAGTTCCCGGACATTTCTGGGGGGGAATGGCCCTAGCCCTCACCCTCCAATCTCAGACGTGCTCAATGGGATTGAGATCCGGGCTCTTCGCTGGCCATGGCAGAACACTGACATTCCTGTCTTGCAGGAAATCACACACAGAACGAGCAGTATGGCTGGTGGCATTGTCATGCTGGAGGGTCATGTCAGGATGAGCCTGCAGGAAGGGTGCCACATACATGAGGGAGGAGGATGTCTTCCCTGTAACGCACAGCGTTGCGATTGCCTGCAATGACAAGCTCAGTCAGATGATGCTGTGACGCCCCAAACCATGACGGACCCTCCACCTCCAAATCGATCCTGCTCCAGAGTACAGGCCTCGGTGTAACGCTCATTCCTTCGACGATAAATGCGAATCCGACCATCACCCCTGGTGAGACAAAACCGCGACTCGTCGGTGAAGAGCATTTTTTGCCAGTCCTGTCCGGTCCAGCGATGGTGAGTTTGTGCCCATAGGCGACGTTGTTGCCGGTGATGTCTGGTGAGGACCTGCCTTACAACAGGCCTATAAGCCCTCAGTCCAGCCTCTCTCAGCCTATTGCGGACAGTCTGAGCACTGATGGAGGGATTGTGCGTTCCTGATGTAACTCGGGCAGTTGTTGTTGCCATCCTGTACCTGTCCCGCAGGTGTGATGTTCGGATGTACCGATCCTGTGCAGGCGTTGTTACACATGGTCTGCCACCGCGAGGACGATCAGCGGTCCGTCCCGTCTCCCTGTAGCGCTGTCTTAGGCATCTCACAGTACGGACATTGCAATTTATTGCCTCAGCCACATCTGCAGTCCTCATGCATCCTTGCCGCATGCCTAAGGCACGTTCACACAGATGAGCAGGGACCCAGGGCATCTTTCTTTTGGTGTTTTTCCAGAGTCAGTAGAAAGGCCTCTTTAGTGTCCTAAGTTCTCATGGCTGTGACGTTAATTGCCTACCGTCTGTAAAGCTGTTAGTGTCTTAACGGCCGTTCCACAGGTGCATGTTCATAAATTGTTTGTTTATGGTTCATTGAACAAGCATGGGAAACAGTGTTTAAACCCTTTACAATGAAGATCTGTGAAGTTATTTTGATTTTTACAAATTATCTTTGAAAGACAGTGTCCTGAAAAAGGGACGTTTCTTTTTTTGCTTGAGTTTATGTCTCCCGTGGACATTACTGGTTAAACATGGACATAACACACTAATTGAACTAATCTCAAAGCATTACCATAAATTACCAGTAGAGGGGGGCAGTCTCCAAGTTAAGGCCATGGGAAATTCCTAGGACAGTTACTGCATCTTTCAGTGCAGCTTACTTCTCTGTTATGAAAGTTTGGTTGGTCGTGATGTTCACTGGCCTTCAACAACAAGAGCTAGTTTGTCGTGATATTTACTAGCTTACAAGTATGAGAGCTATTTTATTTATGGATGGGTTTGAAAATGTCACAATCTAGGGGGGGCGGAATCTTAAATGGAGGAAGATGTACAATGACACCCAAGACAGATGGTATGGGGTTATTCTATGGGATTTAAACAAACCGTTAGGAACACACAATGTCTACTGCATGAGCATTGCCCTGAAGCGACTGTAATGAATATAATAAACTCATGTGTAGCTCATATATAAAAAATAAGACACTTGTCCATTTTTACCTGTTTTAATTAACCCTGATTACACTTTAATTACAAATGAGGGGGAAAAATACAAGAGAAACAGAAGGTATAAATGTTGCCTCATGGTATGGAGTCTCATCTCTTTGTTTGAGTGTTAAGTAACCACTGAAAGGAGTGAAAGAGAAGAATGAGAGTGAAAGAGTGAAAGGAGAAAGAAGAGAGTGAAAGAGGGAGATCGACACCATTCAAATAATACAGTGTCAAAACAATAGAATGTATTTCTTACCGCGTCCCCCCCAAAAATAAATCTATATACACACACAAAGACCCCAAAAGATAATATTTCAAAACAAAGGTAATGTGATAGGATTATGTGAGCTCCTCTTTTCCATGTGTCCATAATTACAAATACAACTAGCTCAGTTGAGGTTACAACTACTATTTTAGTTCAGCTAATAGTAAGATGGAGGAGTTGTCGTTGTCTGGAAATTACATACTGAAAATAGAAAATACAAAACACGAGAGATTCAAATAGCCATGGAAAAGAGGTAGGCCCAGAGGGGTACAAAATAATCAAATAGTAAATAATGTTAATAATAATAATAACAATGACAGTAATAATAATTTGGGACAAATAATAAAACAGCAACGACGAGAGGGAAAAGTAGGAACATTTTTAGATTTTTTTTTTTTTAAGCAACGAGGCAGCTGTCAGTTACAATGCATGGCAGGACAAAAGACTTGCTGGGTGGCTGAGGCAACACCAACATCTGCATACAGACACCCACTTACACCATACTAGTGCTATGAACAAACTCTTCAGCAAGTCTTTTTTTTGGGGGGCCCGGATCTTGTTGAGTTACAAAGGCTAGACGGCACCCGCAGAGCGTCTTCTCAGATTACGGGAAGTCCCTCTCTGAGGTTTTGTGATGTCATATCCTGCATGGGCGAGGGTTGTTTCTTTGGTTAAGAGTCTTCCAAGCCAGAGAGACTAGTACGGGGGTGGGGGATCATTTCGCTAGTGATGTCACCTTCCTTTTACTCTAGGTTAACCCACATTACAGCCCTCTCAGCAGACCAGGTCTACCTCAAACATGTACATATTCAGTGGTGGCGTGTTACTGATGCATTCTCCTAGTATAGTTCATGGTCCAAGACAAAGGCTAAGTCCAGCCAAATGGTGGGTTCAATAGACAACAAAAGGTGCCTTGTCCTTGTGTTTCCAGGAGAGTTTGGGTTGCTGGGGGGGTGAGATCCTGGTCGTAAAGTTGGGGTTCGGGGGGGACAAGACAAGCATGTCTGTTCTTTAGTGATGGCCAGAAAAGGTGACCCCAAATCTTAAAGTGTCCACGATGCAACATTTCTCCATTATTTGTTCATTTACTGGTCGCTTTTCACCGACCAATCTTCAAGCCCCCCCAAACAGAATACTTCTTTTTACATTATAAATATAAAATGTGTTCTGATTCCTCTTGCACATGAACCCTTTCCAATTCAGCTCCGCTGTCAAAAGAGGCAAGGTGAGAAGAGGCTCCCTCATATATATGCCCAATATAGTTATCATTAAAAATAGCATTTCCTGATTCATATCAAATTATACTTTTTTGAATTATAACATTTGTATTTGATATATTCAAATAAAATATGTGTAGTATTGGTTTTAGTCATTCAGAATCTGTTTCTTGGTATAAAAAAAGGCAAAGTGGCATTCAGTGTATAAGGTCTGTGCCCACACCAACAAATGTCAGTACAGTATGCTTGAGGCATCTATAGTGTGTGTGTGTACATTATTTGGCCAGGGTAATTCATTTATAGTCGCCTGTCAGTTTAAAAAAAGCACAATCTCAATTTGTCTTGTTTGTTCAAAAAATGCGCTGCGTATTTTTAAAATACAGAAAATAAAAGGAATTTAAAAAGTTTAAAATGTTACTAAAAGTCTTTGCATGAGCTCACCTAGGTACTCACATTCATTTCATGGTATACTTTTTTGGGGAGTGAGAGAAAAAAATTAATTCGTTTCAGTTCAAGAACATTGTATATAGAGGTACTTCTAACCCTCCGTGCACTGCAAATGCCCCACCGCATCTCCCCAAATACTGTCCTTTTTTCTTTTGAGGCGCTCTTTATGGGAGAAAGAAGCAGCTCGGACCAGGGGAACGGAGGAGACCTCTAAGATAATCTTTCAACACCATTCCAAGCGGACAAATTACCAATCTCCTCGATTCACTCTCATTATAAGATTGTGCAAAAGTCATGTAGGCATACATGTTAATTAATGGCCCCTAACTTGCAGGGTCCCAACTTGAAGGGTTTTTGCTGCTCCCCTTTTTGGACCCTGCCCAGTACACGAGCTGTCCATTAAGGCCTGGTTGCACGCCATTTTGTTTTTTGTCCCTACGCTCAAGTCGGTGGGGGACGATGATCAAAGAGAGAGCGCTGACTCAGACAAATTCAGTCCCAAGTCTCTAAGTCAGTCCCTGTGATTAGACAGATTTGGACAGGGAAGTCTCTTCGTTATGACCCCCGAGCTCCCTTCCCAGTCAAAGGTGATGGAATAGTTGACAAGAGTTGGTACGAGGCCTCGCTTTCCTCTGCTTTGTAAACCACTGTACGTGAAGACAGGCACTTCTGTAATCTCTTTTCAATTCTGTTGAAGATAAGGGGGGGGGGGGGATTCTTTCCCATCTGTGTTGATGCATCTCTGAAAGGCAAAGGAGCTATGGGTGTTACTGGGAGGAGATGTTGAGGCGAGATGGGAGGCACCTAAAGGCAGTGTACAGGTCTAAGGGATGGATCCTGGATTTAGGCCCTGGGGGTCTTTCGTTTAGAGGGGGTGTCAGTATTCATTTGTGTCTATGACCATCCCTTAGTGTCTCAGTCACAGCATGCTGAGCTGTTTGTTAATGTTCTGGATTTAATGTGTTGAAAATGGGAGTAAAAAGGCATTTTGCCCAGGCACTTGTTTCTATGTGCATGCTTGGTTATATGAGCGAATGTGTATGTAGGTACGGGCATGTGATTGTGTGTATGCGTGTCCACGGTTTGTGCGTATCCCTGCCTCAGCAAGCTCCATGGCTCTCCAGAGACAGCTGGGCTGTGGCTCTCTGCAACTCGGAGCTGGCCCTGCGCTGGGCCGGAGGGGGAGGAGCGTGCAGACTCAGGGACAGGCTTGTCCTTGGCCCCTCCCCATTCTCTGACTCCCTCCTTGCTGGCTCCACCTGTTTCTCCGCCCGCACTTTCTTGTCCTCGGCCTCCTCGCGCTCGCCATCAGCCTCCATCTTCTGGTCCTCGCTCCAGCGGCGTTTGAAGCGCAGCTTCAGGGGGATGCAGAGGGTGCCGCCGGGGCTGATGGGAGGGCCTTGGCCCGGCTCGCTCTTCAGGCCCAACAGGGAGGGGGTTAGAGGGCCCATGGGAGGGGCGGCGGGGGTCTTGAACACGTCCTCGTCCAGGTCGTCCTCGACGATGGCGCCCAGGTTGCCGTTAATGATGGCAGTAGGGGCGGTTCCGTTGGTGGGATGAGGGGGGATGAAGACGTCTCCCTCGCCGTCATCAAGCAGCTCGTCCTCCTCGCTGATGTCGGTCACCTCCACCTCCTCATCGGACTCGACGTCGGAGACGGGCTCCACCTAGACAACAAGAGACAACAGATGAGTCATTGTTGAGAACATCTCTTTTTACATTAACAAACTGGTGGTTAGTCAGGCTAATCTAGATTCTGGTTAGGGATTGGCTCACCTTGATTTTTGGGCCCACTGAGGAGGAGTTAGAGAGCAGCCCTGAGGCAGCGTAGCAGGAGCCTAGGCTAGAGGAGGAGCCCCCGGTAGAGGAGGCGGAGCCGTCCTTCTGTTTACGCCCCAGCGGAGGTGGCTGCAGCTTGAACTTGAAGGGCGAGGGGTGCTGCTCCTCCCCTTGGTGGTGGTGCAGCGAATGGGAGTGGGGCATGGGCGGGGCATGGTGGTGGGCTGTCATGGGCTTGTCAGGGGCGGCAGAGGGCCTGTGAGGCTGGGGGACCACGATGTTGGGGTAGTGGAAGAAGGCTCTGGGGCTAAGGTGGTAGTTGTAGACGCTCTGGTGGTGGGCCTGCAGGTAGCGCTTCATGTCGTCCGGGTTGAAGGAGAAGTGGGAGCCCAGCATGGGGCTGAGGGAGGGGGACGGGGTGTAGGGCAGGTGGGAGCCAGGGGTCATGGAAAGGGCCGGAGACAGGGTGGGGCCCAGGAGGCCCCCAGGGCCCGGCAGGGGGGACACAGGGAACGGGGACATGGGGTCACCATGGACCCTGTGGCCGGGTGGGGGGCGGCCTAGCCCACCAGGGCCTCCGTAGGCGCGAAACAGCGAGTCGTGGGAGAGGCGGGGGTGGAGGAGGCCACGGAACGCCCGTTCAGGGCCCACGCCGCCACGATCTTCACCCCCCACGCCTTCCTCCAGCTCAGAGTTGGTGGAGGTGCCGTCGCTGCAGTCGGAGACAGAGCCGCGGCCCAGGCGGCGGGCCACGCTGCTGAACATGCCCGGGCTGCGCAGGTCCTCACTGGGAGAGAGCACATCGGACGGGGTGGAGGGGGGAAAGCGGAAGTGGCTGCCCCCAGTCGGCACAGGAGGGGCGCTCTGGGGGACTCCCCTACCTGGAGAGAGACGAGAGGACGAGTGAGTTAGAGAGGGTAGGAATGAAACAGTGAGGTAAAACAGAGTAAAATAAGAGAAAGAGAGATGAGGAAAACAGTAGAGGAAAAACAAGTGTGAGGCACTAGGTGAGAAGGATGAGTGACTGAAAGTGAAACCAAGTAAGAAGAAGCAGGTGAGTGAGAGGAAAAGTCACTGTATACAGAAACAGAGACCAAGAAACACACTGGCCACGTGTTACATTCCACTTCCCGACGCTTCCATGCCAAATTGTGGCACACAATACATTCTTGGCATCCTCGCCCGTGCCAAAATGAAATATTGGAAAGTTGTTATTTTTTGCCATCACAAACATGGGTCAGGTTGCTCCATTTTCCCAAAACCGCTGAGTGAGTTAACGTCGGAGAGGCATGGGTGTGTGTGTGACCGTTATACCAAAACACATGTCAAAACCCGGACCACATCACATATGGAGTATAATAAAAACGTCACGCAACAGTTACGCCTCATGGTATCAGGATTCAAGTGTGCCGTATTTACACTGTGGTGGTTGTGATTACCGCTGGAGGGGATTTAAGGGAAAACACTTGGTATGAAGCGGATAAACACATATGCAATCCTCGCTACACTACATAAACCTGATGGGGATGGACTCGTGTTTTAGCATTTAGCCCGCGCCATTACCAGTCAGCCGCTGTAGCCGTTTCCATTACAAAATGGCGCTACTATGGGTTAAGCTCTCAGATCTGTATTAGCCTAGTCTTTGATACGTTTGTAATTGGACATATACATAAAAATAAAATAAAAATCTCTGTAAATACGCATGAGGACTTTATGGAAATGCTTTCAGAATAGTTAAGACTTCCAAACGATGGACACTTACAGCGTATTCATCTATACTGTGCTCAAACTGCTAACAATGTTGATGTCTGATCACTCTGTGCCAGTGATAGTCTCTGGTGGATTTTTACAGAGTACTGACCAGAGCCCATGTCGATGAAGGGGTAGTTGACCAGCACCAGCTTGTTGAAGTTGAACTTGTAGGTGAACCTCTTCCCTTTGGTCTTGTGGAGGATTCTCTTGTTGTAGTAATATCTGAGGGGGGGGGGCAAGGTTTGCATGGTTACTAACCCTTTGTTCAATTTCCATGTTTAAATAAGGATTAAATACATTCAATTACATACTTTTCAGCATTACTGAGTGCAATACACAGAAAACCCCGAAAAACGTACAGTATCCATCACTGTGTAGTTGTTTGTCTAAGGGTATCATTATGGGCCGTAACCAACCGGGCCACAATATGAAACGTGATGAGTCGACACTGTAGAATAGTACGTCTCTCTTGCAAGATGCATTTTACCTCAATGAGACAAACATTTACAAACAACGGTTAAATAAACACACAGGGAAACTGATTCAGTCTTGACGAACTCCTGTTGCACTGAGTGGGAGGAAGTCCTCAGAGACGGAGTGCACTACAGTGGCTGCTGAACCAAAAGGCAGCGAGTTCGAGCCTTTTCATTGCTGATCCTCTCACTCGGTGTCCGCGCTGACTCGATGAATGGAGGTCCTTTTCCCGATTGCTGCGACTACAAATTATGACTAGAGTGGGCTCCCACCTACACACTTTCTAAATGGCAGTGATAGTAGAGGGCTGCCTGGTGCTTGCTTTGATATAGACGATGTGAAGTGGAGACGGGAGGTTTGGACTGGAACATAATGTTCACAGGCGCAGAAAGAGAGGACTCGAACACATGGGGGGGGAAAGGCCAGGAAGTACCACGCGAGCGCCAACACAAGCACACACTGTGTGATACGGTGAGTGACTTTACTGGAGTTGACACACGCACACACAGAGAGAGAGAGCTAGGCGAAACATGCGAGGACACACAAGCTCACACATGGGCTACGGTGCTTTGAAGAACATTTGAACTCACTTCAAACAAAGCACAAAGGGCTAACGTTACTACTGCCTGCAAGCCACAGCTTTAAACCAGCACATTTTGAACACTAAAACGCAGCTCGTAGCCCGAGCAGCCCCCGAATCAAAGCCTAAACCCTAATGAGGAAAGAACATTGCAGTCTTTCAATTACTTCAGAATGGAAAACTACTTTCATTAAAGAGTTTTATGACAGAACAAAAGTACCATAGAGGTTAGGGTCAGACCGGTGGAGGAGACTAGTTTACTATAGAAACAAACCGACAAGGCGCAGATGGGATGGAGGAGGACTGGCAGAGAAAGCAGCTGTGACGAGTCATTGGTAGGATGAGCACTAGCTGACCCACACCAACCTACGACTTGAAGGTGACGCTGACAAGGCAGTATGTGGCCAGCGCTGGCTGCTAAGTGTGTGTGTGTGTGTGTGATAGCCAGAGATGTGTGCGATTGAGTGAGGGAGTGAGAACAGACTGAGGACTAAATAAAAGCTCTCCTCTTCCCACGTGCTCTGCGGTGTGTGCGTTTCTAAAAGACAAACGCTATCTAAATGAGCGGTCACATTAAGACGAGGCACCTTGACGTACATCGGAGATCAACACGCCGTGATCAACCGCGCTCCCACGTTCTCCTCCCCCTCTCATTGAAAGAGTAACGAGGAGGGAGCCACTCCAGAGCTCTCATTATTCCGGCCCAACTTAAATCAGCTAAAAACGGTCTTCAAATAGAGAGATATTAGTTGAGTTGGGTGTGTTAGCGCTGACGCAGAAGTTTAAGCACACTGCAGCCCTGACTACAGATTCCCCCACTCCTGGTCTAAGAACAAAATACCATTCAGCCTGTATTTATACAGGTTTCTCACACTGAAATAAAAATCTATTTTGCAAGAGAGATTCATTCACTTCCTTCTTCGTCCTACAATACCCAGAACCCCTAAGTCGAGTGACAATTGTTCCCGTTTCTTACCGAAGCGCCCTGCTCAGCTTGTCGTAGTTCATCTGAGGTTTGCACTTGCGGGCGCCCCACAGTCGGGCCACCTCTTCGGGGTCCTTGATGACAAACTCTCCGTAGTCGCCCTGCCAGGCGATGACTTCATTGTACTCCTCCTTCCGAAGCAGCTCCAGGATGAAGCACCACAGCTGAATCTGTCGCGAGCCAGGGCTCGACTCGGGCTTGTAGGCCCAGTCGGGGAAGGCGAACCCTGTTGACGGGGAGAAGGAGAGAAGGGGTTAGATGGAGGTGTAGTGTTCATATGCTGGGGCTGGTGGAACATGGGGAAAATCAGAGGCAACGGGGAAAGGCGGGTAGTGGAGAGTCGACAAAGGGTTGAAGAATGGGTCCCAAAAAAACATTTTCGAATTTTGTGTTTGATTCCCATGTGGCGGGTCACAAGAAGATTACTGACTAAGTCACTTTGGATAAAAGAGTCTTACAGAGCTGTGCTGGGATCAGTGTATAAAAGCAAAGGAAGTTCGTTTTTGGGGTAAATTTGTTTTGAGTTTGAAATCAAAGCTGTACAGGGATTGGGCCTGGTGCTTTCATATCAGTTTCATGTTCATCGTGTATCAGCCTTGAGTATGAAGACAAACTAAAAGATAGAACGAGCATTAGACACAGAACATGTGAGAACAGTGAGAGCGAATGTGTTTTAGCGATGTAGGTTGTCCTTAAAGACTCAACACCACTTCAATACAAGACCAGGCAGACTAGCAGAGACATAACACCACACACACACACAAACCTCCTTAGGACTAAATGTGCTCTAGCAACCAGGCTGAGAAAATCTCTCATAGAAACATATGGGCACAATACAACACATAAAAAACGCCCTACGGAGTGCATACCAGAGGTATTTATGTTGTCATAGGAAAACATTAGGACATATCTAGAATACTAGAGTAAACACTTAGATAAAAAAACACAAGAACACAGGCCGCAATGCAAACATTATCCCATTGAACCACCTGTTGGGCCAAGGTCACTATAGATCTTCATTCCAGGTCAAATGCTGCTGCACCAGAATGACTGATGCCCATTGTCACTAAACCTCTTGATAAGCCTACACGTTGAAATCATGGAGGTAGATGATTCGATTTTGCAAGTCACCCAGTTAAAAGCCTTGGACACGTGACTCATTCAAAGCAATAGGATAGGCTAAACCATTGAACTACTTCAATTGTCTCATCTGAAATGACTAAACAGTGAATGGTTCTGATAGCTATCTGATGCTTCACAGCCCATAAAGCATACGCATATCATTCCCACATCGTAGACAACAGGGCCCAGATCAACGGCGCCACTTCAGCATCTGTACCACTTGGGCAGATGCTGGGAAGCTGGTGCCAACGCACTTGTAAAGTCCAGCAGGAACAGAGAACATGAAAGCATGTAAGCAAATTGAACAAACACACATGTACAGAAAAAGGTAAAGTGGGTGCAAAGTGCTCACACACACGAATAGCAGCAATGCCCACTGAGCGTGCGTCAGTGCTGACTCATGGCCTGTTCTTGTTTGTCATTCAGCTTTCACATGGAGTACGCCTTTCCCCTCCACGCTGCCATCCCTTTCTTTTCTTCGCTCCCTCTGACACCATCGCCTAGCAACAGGGTATTTTAGCTCTAAAAATAAACACACCGAACAAAAACTGTAATTCAATTAAAAGGTTCCTCATTTTTTTTTCAGAAAGTAGGTGGGGAGGACCAAGGTAAGAGAGAAATTGGGCGAGAGGGGCCAGGGAAGAGAGAAATTGGGCGAGGGGGGCCAGGGAAGAGAGAAATTGGGCGAGGGGGGCCAGGGAAGAGGAGGCGTCAAAGGATAAAAAGAGAACATCTTGTCATCTGTGGTTTCACTGATGAAAGTTCACGGTTCCGCTGTCCATTAGCCGGCTGCCTTGTGAAAACGGCACAGACATTCACCGGTGTCCGTCACATACAACAAATCTCGAACACTCACAATGCTGCTACTACCTAGACAGAGGAGTGCGAAAACCCCCCAGCTATTACAAGCCTGTTTTCTGCTCTGTTGCACTAACTACAAGTGGTCCTGGCGGGACCGCTGCTGGTCCTGCGGGTGACAGTAACTATGATAGGAATAACACACAGATAAACACGCTCACAGCGCAGCACCATAATAACACACGCGTGTGGTGTGCTGATACCTGGGACTAGAGTCATGTCGTTGGCCATAATGACCCAACGAACATCAAGTGTATGAGGTCAGTAAGAAGGCACAGCTGTCCAACCATTTTCCCTGGGTCTTTAAGGGAAAGAACGGAAGGAGTAGTGACAGAAAGTGTATTTTTAGGACTACCACCAGAGAGCCTATTATTCGAGGAACCTGAATTTCCCTTCCAGCAGAACACACAGGATCTTTACACGAGAGCCATTTTCATACGAGGCTTTCAATACAGCTACTTTTATTAAAAACGGCCCTATGTCGTCATGTGTTTATAATAGTAGCTTTAAAAACAGGTGTGCATTGTACTGAACGCCAACTGCTCTGAGACCAGGGGCTCCGTCTCTTTCTCACCCTGTTCCCGCCATCAATTCCCCCTTTTCCCTCCCTTCCTCCTATTCTTTGCTGGCTCTATATTTAACTTCAGGAAAAGGTTGGCTGGCCTCCGTTTGCTAGTGATGGCTGTCTGGCCACAGAGATGGGTAGGTGAGGGCACGGGGCGAATGGACTTGTTCTCCGCGTGAGTAGAGCGTCGCCACTGGACTACAACAGGGACATGCCATGGTGCACTGTGTTGACAAACACCGTTTGTTATATTGTGAGAGCTCGAACACTGTCAAAAAAACAAGAAAGCAAGCACAAAAGCGGCTTGATGCTAAAAAGTGGATGCTAACATTGACCCATGCTAGCATAAGGGCTAATAGTTCCCGATCCTAAAGACATGGCCATCAACACCAACTCATGATTTTATTTAACTAGGCAAGTCAGTTAAGAACAAATTCGTATTTACAATGACGGCCTACACCGGGCCAATTGTGCGCAGCCCTATGGGACTCCCAATCACGGCCGGTTGTGATACAGCCTGGAATTGAACCAGGGTCTGTAGTGACACCTCTAGCACAGATGCAGTGCCTTAGACCACTGCGCCACTCGGGAGCCCTAAAGCCAGGGGTGGCTTAAAAAAGGGGTGGCTTAAAAAAACAGGAATGAGACAGAAGAAAAGTAAATTAACGTGTAGGAGAGAGGGGGGGGGGGGGGGGGTAAAGAGATGAGAAGAGTAAAAGAAACTCTTGATATGCGATCGTCATCTTTACATCAACAATCGTCAATGTCGACGCCACCGAGATGAAAGCGAGTCAGAATGCAACGGTGGTTGGACCGTCGTGGGGCTGGACTGCGACGGTGTAATGGATCCCGAGGTGCGCCGGCCAACTGTGCCCAGACAGAAACCAGACGCGTCTCGGGGAGTTCCGTGCAGTGCAAGCTGTGATTAAATCAGCCCTAGATGGTTAGACAGAGCGCGTGTTTGCGCCAATTTCCCTGCTATGTGAGGACTGTCGAGTATGAGTGCAGGTCTCGCCTCGTGCGGAGGACTCCGAGCCAGTGTTTATAAGCACGCCTGTGCAGGCCCTGCTCAGTCTCCACACTCAGCAATAGATCCCTGGGACAGACTTCCTAAATACTAGTCTTGGAGACCTGAGGTTAGGAAATGGAGTTGTGTTGATCTCCATAATAACTTGATTTGTGCGTATATTATTAGCAACTAAAACAGCACTCCTAATTCACTATAAAGTATTTGGTAAACCTCAACCAATTTGAAGATTTGAGTAGGAATTGTTTGACCAGGCTTGACCCTTAACACTAGAACCGTTAAAGCAGTCATTTGGACTGCTCATGAATAAAACATTTAAAAAGTATAACTCTGCCATTTTTAAAGTCATGCCCCCCCCTGTCCTTGACTTTTCCTAAAATAAGTCTATATAACACACCATTGTTGTTAGAATCTTAATATCCCAAACATAATACAAGGTAACCAGTTTTAGGAGGGAGTGTCATTTTGTGAATGGTTTTCCCTTTGTCCCTCCTTTACCCGACAGTAGGGCCTGCTCCTCTCCTCCCGACAGTTGAAGATGCCGTGCCCAGCTGATAATCGCCCTGATAATGGTCTCAAACCTGAACTACACCGAAAATAATTTCACAACAGATTAAATAAATGAAGTATGATGAATGAGAAAGGGGGAGAACGGGTGAGTTGATGAGCGAGGGGAAGCGAACGACACATAATTATGTAAATCACTAAATTGTGAATGAACAGGGCGCGTCATTCTATTGATTCAGTCTCCCTCAAAATGTTACGCACCCGATATCAGTCCACCGAATCTAAGCAGTCTTATCAGTCTACTCGGTGTGCACAGTGAGAGCGGGAGTCATTTACAAATGGCAAGAAGACCAAGACGAATGGATGCAGATGCTGCGTTAGGGTTGCTACAAAATCTCAACGTAAACGCTCAGATGGTAGGGAAGAAATGAACCATGACACCTGATGATTTTTCTCCTTATTCTCACAGCCTGATCCTACACCTCCGAGGCCTAAGCCCCCCCCCCCCCCCCCCCTCTAATTGGCTGAAAAACATTGAAAAGTTGACTGTTGTGACAGACACATTCATTAGAAAATGCCAGTATTGCTTTTGTGTGGTTTTTCACGATTTACCAAGCACACTTGGCGCTTATCATGATGTTTAGGCTACTGAGGTCATCATTTGACCAGGCGTCTTGGAGGTATGGGGATTTTGTTGTTGTTATTGTAAATAAAAATAAATAAAAACTGTTACCGCGTTCCAACACATATGCTTTCCGTTTCATAGTTGTAACAAAGGCATTCCAAGAATAAAATCGATTGAACACTGGGAGTGTCACCCGGTGCCAGGCGGTTCTGGTGTTGAGGGAATGGTAGAATAGCAACAAACAAAAAAACACGAGGTATTTGCACACGCTTAATCATCCCAACGACGTTAAGACTGCTGTGAACCATGTGACTTCGTAGAGAGTGGAGCCAGTGACCTGGAGAGGTCCTGGAAGCGATCAGAGGCAACATGGAGGGTTGTCGGCTAGGTAAGCCTAGCTCAGCGCAGGATTTTTCCTCCATGCTCTGAGCTGGTACTAAGAGGGTCATTTGCAAGACCCCTGGACTAAATCAGGTCCGGCCCAAGTGAGAGGACGACCATGTATTTATTGTCTAAATCCCCACTACCCCAGAGAATCAGATCAAAATGTTAGTTGTTACATGCGCCGAACACAACAGGTGTAGGTAGACCTTACCGTGAAATGCTTACTTACAAACCCTTAACTCTTTTTTTCTTCTTACAACTGCATTGTTGGTTGAGAAAATATCTTCTAAATAAATTTAAAGTAAAATTATTATTTTTTTTATCGAAAAAGTAACAATAAAGAGGCTATATACAGGGGGTACCGGTACCGAGTCAATGTGCGGAGGTACAGGTTAGTTGAGGTAATATGTACATGTCAGTAGGGGTAAAGTGACTATGCATAGATAAACAGTGAGTAGCAGCAGAGTAAAAAAAAGGGGGCAAATAGTCCAGGTAGCCATTTGATGAATTGTTCAGCAGTCTTATGGCTTGGGGGTAGAAGCTGTTCAGGAGCCATTTGGACATAGACTTGGCACTCCGGTACAGCCTGACTAGGGTGGCTGGAGTCTGACACTTTTAGGGCCTTCCTCTGACACTGCCAGTTATCGAGGTCCTGGATGGCAGAAAGCTTGGCCCAAGTGATGTACTGGGCCGTACACACTACCCTCTGTAGCACCTTGTGGTCGGAGGCCGAGCAGTTGCCATACCAGGCGGTGATGCAACCGGTCAGGATGCTCTCGATAATGCAGCTGTAGAACTGTTTGAGGATCTGAGGACCCATGCCAAATCTTTTCAGTCTCTTGAGGGGGAATAGGCATTGTCGTGCCCTCTTCACGACTGTCTTGGTGTGTTTGGACCGTGATAGTTTGTTGGTGATGTGGACAACAAGGAAGCTCTCGACCTCCTCCACTACAGCCCCATCGATGAGAATGGGGGCGTGCTCAGCCCTTCTGTTCCTGTAGTCCACAATTAGCTCCTTTGTCTTGATCATGTTAAGGGAGAGGTTGTTGTCCTGGCACCACACTGCCAGGTCTCTGACATCCTCCCTATAGGCTGTCTCATTGTTGTCGGTGATCAGGCCTTCCACCTACCACAGACACTGTGGGGCATGCTGTTGAAAGAAGTCAACTCTGATTGGCTTTTTCTCATAGACAAGCATCCTGGCTGTGACATGGAAATGGGCCTATCCAGAGGGCAGTGGTCTGAAGGTGGGTTCTGACTGGTCTGTCCAGACACCCTCCCAGTGGGGTGGACCCAGATTGGCCTGTTTGCACAGTTGGCCCTTTCAGCCCCCTGTGGGTGACAAAGACAGAGACAGTCGTCTGGGCCCCAGGTTATTGGTGGTGGTCCAGGGGCCTGGCAATCACAAGCACACCATGGGGAGAAATGCAAGTGAGTTCCATTGTCTTAACTCATGTCAGTTTGTTATATCTTACCCCCTGCTCCTCTGGTATTTGTTCTATCATTTGAGACACACCATCTCCTGGCTGTGCTCAGATTCTTATTCTGTATCATTCCGCCAAGGAGGGAGATTCATGATATGGTGCACTGAAGTCGGCTTCTGAACTCAGGGGCATCCAGGCAGCACAGATTAGAGGTATGGCCTGTGCTCTGTTGGAGACAGACGGGGCTTTGACCTCCGTAGACCGCAGCAGTGTCTGGCTTCTTCTAAGCCAAATCTGTCTCTTCAAATCCTCGGACGGCGCACGCTACAAAACTTAACTCAGCGAGGTATGAAATCTCACGTCTGTGAGTTCGCAAAAACACCAAGGCTTGCTGGATGATGGGAGAGATTCTGGAAAAGTAAGAGCAAACAGAGCAGGGGAAAGTGAGGGGGGGGGAGAGAAAGGTGACATGGAAGAGAAGACCAAGAGCTAACATGGACACTGAGACATTCAGAAAGTCAGTGGGAGAAAGATCAAGACGTAGTAGGCCAAGACAGAGGAGGAGATCAAGGAAACGTTAAGGGTAAAGAAAGTGGACCAGGGGTGCTACACGCAGTGGAAAGGGGACTGGAAATGGGGGTGAGAGAGTAAGAGTCAGAGAAACAGATAGATTGCCCCGTTTAGAACATTCTGTGTTGTGGTTAGGTCTCCAGACAGTCTCTACTTTCATTTTTGGTCAGACAGCGGCTGACGACAACTTGGTGGCTCCAGCTGTGGGATTAGCGCACAGTCGAAATAAGGGCTCCCTCCCCTAACCGGCGGCTGTCGCCACAGCCCAGAATAAACCACCAAACCAAGGGAGCTTCAAATTGCCTTGATACAAATACCTAAACAGATTAGGCTACACGGGAGCATTTTGCTGGAATTTCAGAGCCCTGTTCAATAGCAGGGCATCATTAATGACGTTTACACATATCGGTTTTAGGTAGCCTGTAGAATGTGTACAGTCCATATTTCAGCAGAAACTAACTCGACCTCACGAATGCCCGGCCGCCCCGTCTTTAGTCAGCTGTTCGTACACACACACACACACATTTGTTTTATACATTTTTTTATGGTTATTTATTTCGTGATGGTCTTCATCCATATCCGCCGGTTACGCAGTTATACGGTAATTGTGCCAGCCCTAAATGTAGGCTGTGTGCAAATCGAACTCCAGGAAGGCCACATTGTTTATTTTAGTGGGACATTCGACACATCTACGGCGGTAGGCCATCATTGTAAATAAGATTTTGATCTTAACCGACTTGCCAGGCTAAATATTATTAATATACTTTTTTTTTTTTTTTATCTACTTGAGTGTGATTGATGATAGGCTGTATGCAAAAACACTATGCCTGAAGGTGACCATTTTAACCATCTCAGTGTTCACACTTTCCTCATTCGGTTTAATCTAAGCCCTTCTGCATTAATGCTGGATCCTCCTCCGAGACTACATTTTGTGCATAAAAATAGAGGCAGTCAATGTGGCGTCGCCACAAAGATGGCAACCAGCATCAGCACTAGCGTGAGAATTGAGAAAGTGTGTGCTGCATTTGTCTGTCTGTGTGTGTGTGTGTGTGTGTGTGTAATGCAACACATACAGCCATTTAAATGCTATGTGGGGGATCCGGCCCGGTAATAAACCGTCGTGTGAGTGAGTGTGTGTGTTCAGCAGAGCACAATACAAAACGCTGAGTAAATCTTCATTTCCCCTCTATATATTGTATGTAGAGGCGGTCTGATAGAAGTTACATAATTGATCTTTAAAAAAAAGGGGGGAGCCTTGGTGACATTCTGGGGGTTCTCACTCGAGTCCGGTAAAAAGAACAAATGTTCTGCTGAATTAACTCTGAGCTGTGGTCTCTGGCTGTAAAGCTTACCAACTGGAGAGGAGACAGGGGGAGAAAACAGACATAGGAGTTTTAAACCTCCCCTGATAAGATGGAACCAGTCGAAGACTAACGGGAACAGGGCTGAGATTCCCTTCTGTTCTGTCACGGCCCGTAAAATGACCACCCCTTCTGCTTTCTCCTTCCTCGCACGCTTTGATCTTGCTTCTGGTGAAGAATCGGGTGCAAGCTGTCAAGTTTGTGTGAAGTAGCGTGAGAAAGGATGGAGTCCACACTGCCGTGTTCTCACCAGTCCAGCCTTCACACAGGCTTATGTTCAAGGAGACGCGCTTCAGAATCTCACAGAGTACACCACTAACACAAACATTAGCTTGAAGTAAAAACACACTACCACACACACATGTGGAAAAGCCAAAGCCACAAGGATCCAGAGAGTTCTGACAGACACAGGCGAGACAAAACCTCAGGGTTCCCACCAAATCCAAGGCTGGAGCAGAATAAATAAAAAAAACATGATGCTCCCCTCCGTCCACAAGCCACAGGACAGAGCAACCAGCACTATTGACAGCTTGGGGGACAAAGATTGCCATGGGTGAATGATGTGATGGTGTTAATTGTGTCCAAATGCAGTCCTTTTGCATTAAAACAAATAGTGTACTAGAAAAACTGTCTACAGATCTGTTAAACACCAAATGGTATACTTTAACTGATAAATGTCAGACATTTTGGTCCCTTTGACACAGTGATTAACAACTCAAACATCTGATTATGTGAAGCCCATGGGCATTGGATGGGAACATTCCAGCTCAGAAGAGAATATTAGCATATCTATGCTAAATATTCAATTCTGTATCCTCCGACGAGGGTTTTGGTAATGATTTTCAAGATTTTGAAAACCATACATAAAACCGGTCCTTAAAGCGTGTGGCATAGTACTTCAAAGTTCATCTTTCTCCGATTATGCCCGTTTCATTTAGGCTAGACTTAAACCTTTAAAAATGTTAGTTGAAGACCAAAGGACTAGATTTGAAAGCAAAAACATTTAAAATAAAAGTCTGTTCAAATGGGGGAGAAAAGCCCACCATAAAAGCCTAAGTATTCATGACATTCTAGAAAGAAATGTGCCTCTTCCAGAGTAAAATGTATCCAAGTTGACTTAAAATTGATGGGTCACATCAAGCTCTGAGTTTGTGAATTTGTGTAGAAGGCGGAACCTCTGTATCCTGTCAGGTGTTCACAGATCGAGAAGCCCTGACATGTTATCTGCTCAGCGGCCAAAATATTATTTGGTTACACTTGGGCTACCCTGGCGTTTCATCACACTGCAGGAGCCCTTTCAACCATGGAGCCGGGAGGGGGAGCTACCCTACTGTAGTAGTACAAATAGTCTACTGTAGTCAGTCAGTGGGTAACGGACTATGGTGTGTGCTTTTGTTTGACCTGCATTACCTGGGCTTGGTGTGTGTGGTTCCAGGCAACAACAAAAAAAATCTTCCTGCGCGTCATCATCACGGGTCAGAATACGGAGTTCACTTGCGATGGTGCAGGTTGCCAATCAGACGCTTGAAGTCTGACGACAGTCATAACCTGTTTGTTAGGGGTTTTCCACAACCATCTATTACTTGGTCAGCTAGGCCTAGCCAACATGTTGGGGATATGCTATTAGCCTAGGCCTAGCCAACATGTTGGGGATATGCTATTAGCCTAGGCCTAGCCAACATGTTGGGGATATGCTATTAGCCTAGGCCTAGCCAACATGTTGGGGATATGCTATTAGCCTAGGCCTAATTCAATCCACTATGCTAACTAATTTGCTTTCCTGACAGTCATGTTTAGAAATGTAGACAGGAACAATGTTGAATATTCCCAGTGACAAAAATGAGCACCCCAGCAGTCACATGCAGTGGCCTGTGCAGGCTAATTGCTCATGTATGGGTCCTTTCACTTCGCACACAGGAGAAGACAACAAAAAGTGCCCGGCTACAGCTGTGATGTCTTACGCGGCGGGTTGACATAATGAGTAACACAAGTGGAAAATTGGAGCTAGCGGGCCAGACTCCACTCGCGTCCTACCAGGATGGGAGCAGCGTGACCCATTTAACTGGACTCCCAGTGCAGTTGACAAGGCACCGCTGCACTGTTTCACCTGGGCCAGTCAGCCAGGAGCACGCAATGTTCCGAATGAAACAGACTTCACTCTATGTGGATTTGAGAACCATGTAGACCTATATGACATTCTATAATCTACAACATAAAATGTGCCTGAATATCATTGCCTATAGAGAGAATTATTATTACTTTTTTGTAATCACACTATCAATATTTCCTGGAATGTTGGCATGAATCTACATTACAATATTAACACAGAGTAGCATGAAGTAACTCCCGTATGGCATAATGACTTGGACTGTCTCCGACCAAAAAATAAAATATTGGTCGACCAAGAGTCTGTTCTTTCAACCAATCGATTGCTAGAAATGTTAAAACGTGTATTTGTCCATATATAGACACATCCTATGTGTTTAAATCAAATCAACTGTATTATTATCATCATTATTAAAAATGTAAGTTCTGACAATTTGGAACAGCGCAAACACTAAATAAATTATAAATAATACCAGAGAGGCTGGTCTAATGAAAAGAAAATGTTTTTAAAGATTAAGTGTTAAGCCTTTATTACAGCATAGCATAGATTAAAAAGGGAAATGGGGATACCTAGTCAGTTGTACAACCGAATGCATTCAACTCAAATGTGTCTTCTGCATTTAACCCAACCACTCTAAATCAGAAAGGTGCGGAGGGCTGTCTTAATCGACATCCACGTCTTTGGCGCCGCGGAACAGTGGGTTAACTGCCTTGTTCAGTGGCAGAACGACAGATTTTTACCTTGTCAGCTCTGGGATTCGATCCAGCAACTTTTTCGGTTACATGTTGTGGTTGCCTGAGGCTTGGTGCTCTTGGAATCAGTAGGCTACTAAACAAACACTCAAACAGATGCAAAATCTGTCTTATTTATGTAGATATGATGTATAAAGCCAGGCAGATTTAAAAAGGTTATTGATTATAGGCCTAATTAAGTTAGAGTTTCTTCTCTCCTTATTTTTCTTAGACAATTATGTCCAGGGCTGTTTTCTCATCCGACACCGCTGTTGCGTCTGCTGCGTTGTTCTCAATACTAATATGCTGACTAACTCTGCTATTATGCACATAGCAACATGGTCTAGGAAAAGGTGTCAATTAAACAATGCACTGATGTGTTTCAGAACTCCAGACAGCGACCATTATCCAACGCGGGAGAAGGCGCATTTGTTATAAAATAATGTATTTGTTGCACAATTGTTCTTACATAATATAACCATATACAATTTCCATAGCAAATGTCTTCTTCGACTGGATGGACTGTGCCACGGCCTCCACACTGGATTAGTCCAAACAGACAGGCACGAACCAGACAGGTGTCTTGTACACCAGGATTATTTTTTGCTACTGCTCGACTAAAAGGACTCTCGGTCAACCGACAGCCTATCGACCAGTCGACTAAATGGGGTCAGCCCTAATAATGACCCATTTGTTAGACAGCGGAGTTGGGACACAGATGTGGGAGGACAGTGGCTGAGCCTACAAGATGGATTCCCGAAATGTGACGCATTCAGGAACAAATTGAACCAATGAGTGGATTGCAGATGAGTGAACGCCATGAAACTACTTAGGAACACTAAATCTGCCTTGGGGGATGTACAACTGCTCCTCCTGCAATCTTTCTTTTCAGAGGTAGTAAGAGATACCTGGAATCCTGCACAATAGAGGAACCTGGGTGGGGTGCTGACTGATGGCCCAAGGCAAGAATAACATTTAGTGTATGAAAACAAAATCCCCATTTTACCTCACCCTTTAGTTTCCCAGTTCCCACATCCCATTAGTCACCTTTTCTGGTGTTACAATGTGGGATTAAAATGAATTAAAGTAATTTTCTGTCAACAATCTACACAAAATACTGTGTAAAGGTGGAAGAAGAATTGTAACATTTGTATAAAAAAAAAAAAAAAAAAAAAAAAAAAAAAAAAAAAATCAATAAAAAAAAACACTAGCTAATATATCTTGATTAGATATGTTTTCAACACCCTGAGTCAATACATGTTAGAGTCACCGTTGGCAGCGATTACAAGTCTTTCTGGGTAAGTCTCTAATAACGTTCCAGACCTGGATTGTGCAACATTTACCCATTATTCTTTTCAAAATTCTTCAAGCTCTGTCAAATTGGTTGTTGATCATTGCTAGACAACCATTTTCAGGTCTTGCCATAGATTTAAGTCAAAACTGTTAACTCAGCCACTCAGGAACATTCAATGTCTTCTTGGTAAGACCCTCCAGTGTAGATTTGGCCTTGTGTTTTAGGTTGTCTGCCAAAAAGGTGAATTAATCTCCCGGTGTCTGGTGGAAAGCAGACAAACATTTTCCTCTAGGATATTGCCTGTGCTTAGCTCCATTCAGTTCATTTTTTTATCCTGAAAAACTCCTGAATGATTACACGCATACCCGTAACATGATGCAGCCACAAGTATGTGTGGAATTGGATTTGCCCGAAGCATAACACGTTGTATTCAGGATAAAAGTGAATTTCTTTGACATATCTTTTTGCAGTATTACGTTAGTGCCTTGTTGCAAATAGGATGCATGTTTTGGAATATTTTTATTCTGTGCAGGCTTCCTTTTCACTCCGTCAATTACGTTGTGGGGTAACTACAATGTTGATGCATCCTCAGTTCTCCTATCACCGCACTTAAACTCTAACCGTTTTAAAGTCACCTTTGGCCTCATGGTGAAATCCTGGAGCAGTTTCCTTGCTCTCCGGCAACTGAGTTAGGAAGGACGCCTGTATCTTTGTCGTGACTGTGTGTATTAATACACCATCCTAAGAGTAATTTATAACTTCACCATGCTCAAAGGGATATTCAATGTCTGCTTTTAAAAATGTTGACCCATCTACCAATAGGTTCCTTTCTTTGCGAGGCATTGGAAATTCTCCACAGTCTTTGCGGTTGAATCAGTGTTTGAAATTCACTGCTCAACTGAGGGACCTTGCAGATAATTGTGTGTGTGGTGTACAGAGATGAGGTAGTCATTCAAAAATCATGTTAAACACTATTATTGCACACAGCGTGAATCCATGCAACATATGTGAGTTGTTACGCAAATGTTTTGTCCTGAACTTATTTAGGCTTGCCATAACAAAAGGGGTTGAACACTTATTGACTCAAGACATTTCAGCTTTAATTAATTTGGAAAAACATACACAGAACAAAAATATAAAAACGCAAAATGTTAGTCCCATGTTTCTGAAATAAAAGATCCCAGAAGTGTTCCAGACGCACAAAACTCTTCTCAGATTTTGCGCACAAATTTGATTACATACCTGTTAGTGAGCATTTCTCCTTTGCCAAGATAATCGATCCACCTGACAGGTGTGGCATATCAAGAAGCCGATTAAAAAGCATGATCATTACACATGTGCACCTTGTGCTGGGGACAAATGACAACTCTAAAATGTGCATGTTTTGTCACAGGACACAATGCCACAGATGTCTCAAGTTGAGGGAACATGCAATTGGCATGCTGACTGAAGGAATGTCCACCAGAGCTGTTGCCAGATAATTTAATGTTAATTTCTCTACCAACTTTGTTTAGAGAATTTGGCAGTACGTCCAACAGGCCTCACAATCGCAGACCATGTGTAACCACACCAGCTCAGTACCTCCACATCCAGCTTCTTCATCTGTGGGATCGTCTGAGACCAGCCACATGGACAGCTGATGAAACTGTGGGTTTGCCCAACCAAATAATTGTTCATAAACTCGTTGTCCTTACCAGGGTCTTGACCTGACTAAAGTTTGGTGTTGTAGCCGACTTCAGTGAGCAATTGCTCACCATCGATAGCCACAAGCACGCTAGAGAAGTATGCTCTTCACAGATGAATTCTGTGCCGGTTTCAACTGTGCCGGGCAGATGGCGGACAGAGTATGCCGCCATGTGGGCGAGCGGTTTGCTGATGTCAACGTTATGAACAGAGTGCGCTATGGTGGCCGTAAGATTATGGTATGGGCAGGCATAAGCTACGGACAACGAACACAATTGCATTTTATCAATGGCAATTTGAATGCACAGAGATACTTTGATGAGATCCTGAGGCCCATTGTCGTGCCATTCATCCGTCTCCATCACCCCATCACCTCATGCATGATAATGCATGGTCCCATGTCGCAAGGATCTGGGCACAATTCCTGGAAGCTGAAAATGTCTCAGTTCTTCCATGGCCTGCATACTCACCAGACATGTCACCCATTGAGCATGTTTGGGATGCTCTGGATCGACGTGTATGACAGCGTGTTCCAGTTCCCGCCAGTATCCAGCAACTTTGCACTGCCATTGAAGAGGAGTGAGACAACATTCCACAGGCAACTGCCTGATCAACTCTATGCGAAGGAGATGTGTCTCGCTGAGGCAAATGGTGGTCACACCAAATACTGACTGGTTTTCTGATCCACGACCCTAGCTTTCTTTTCTTTTTTTAAAGGCAACTGTGATCAACAGATGCATATCTGCATTCCCAGTCATGTGAAATCCATAGATTAGGGCCTAATGAATTTATTTAAAATTGACTGATTTCCTCATTTGAACTGCAACTCAGTAAAGTCTTAAATTGTTGCATGTTGCGTTGTATTTTTGTTCAGTGTAATTACAGTTTAACATTACGGGGTATTGTGTGTAGGCCAGTGGCAAAGAAAAATCTCATTTGAATCCTTTAAATTCAGGTAGTAACAACAAAATGTGGAAAAAGTCAAGTGGTGTGAAAATACTTTATCAAGGCAATGTATAGGCTGGTTAACATAGCACCATGCTCTGAAATACAGTGAGTAAACCAAACTTTAGAAACACCTTCGTAATATTGCGTTTGATTATCAGGGTGTAGTGTAATATTTGTATTTATTTAACTAGGGTAAGTCAGTTAAGAACAAATTCTTATTTACAATGACGGCCTAGGAACAGTGCCTTGTTCAGGGGCAGAAAGACAGATTTTTACCTTATCAGCACGGGGATTCGATCTAGCAACCGTGCGGTTACTGGCACAACGCTCTAACCACTAGGCTACCTGCCACCCCTTTGCCGTGTGACATGATGCAAGACACACCTCTTTGTACTAAACTAGAGAAGGACTCGATCTTGCGAACTAGACCTACTCAGGGATGCAGAAGGGTGTGATTGCGGCCCGCAATTCAGGGTGTTCCTGCATATATACTTCTATTGGCCCATTTTTAAACCACAAACAAAGGGCATAGGGATTTGCAAATGACTGGAACTACAGTAGCTACTTTGCTATGGATTCAACAATTAATAAGAATAAGAATACTAATACAAAAACGTTCAATTGCCTAGTGTTTGTTGGCTGGCAACATTTTTGATTAGCCAAAATCTTCCCCAATGTAGGGCACACTCACAAGAAATATCGGACCAATGACAATGGTATCGGACAGGCATGTCCCCCATGATGCATGTAACGTTGGCATTCTACAACTTAGCTACTCTAGCTAGCTAGTTAATGGAACTTCGAAAAGTTGTGCTAGAGTTAAAAGGGCAATTCACTTTTCAACCTTTTTCATTATATCCAGCACCATAACGAATTGCAAAAATCACTGAAGTTGGAGACTTATATCTCCCTCACTAACTTTAAGCATCAGCTGTCAGAGCAGCTTACCGATCGCTGCAGCTGTACACAGCCCATCTGTAAATAGCCCATCCAACCAACTACCTACCTCATCCCCATATTGTTTTTCTGCTCTTTTGCACACCAGTATTTCTACTTGCACATCATCATCTGCACATCTATCACTCCAGTGTTAATTACTAAATTGTAATTACTTCGCCACTATGGCCTATTTGTGTCCTTACCTCCTTACTTAATTTGCACACACTGTATAGAGGTTTTTCTACTGTGTTATTGACTGTACGCTTGTTTATCCCATGTGTAACTCGCACTGCTTTGCTTTATCTTGGCCAGGTCCCAATTGTAAATGAGAACTTGTTCTCAACTGGCCTACCTGGTTAAATAAAGGTGAAAAAAAAATATATATATAATAATAATAACAGCGGCGGTCGTTGACGTTTAAGATGAGGGAGGACAACACATCTGAAAATTGGGTGTTTATATGATCTGTGGTTAAAAAATAAAGGTCCTAAAAAAAATGCTTCTGTGACGTCACCGGGTAGAATGAAAAATTGTTTAAATCTTTGATTTTCAAAATCTGAAAAATGCCTATCTGGGTGGGGGGAATTTTAATGCTCCCCACGTCATGGGGAAACTCAGTGTTTGAAATGTTTTAAATTGAAACGTAGAAAAGTTCGCACATATGTAGACACTGGTTTTGTGCTGAAGATAATGAAAATGGGGCTGAAAAGCAGTGGCTAAATGTCGAATGCGTGTCCTACAATGCCCAACTAACATCCCTGGTTGCTAATTAGCTAATGGAGAAAACTAAGAAAATAAACAAACTATTTTGTTTATCAACAGGTCAGTAGTGCCCGTTTGATAGCTAACGTTACCTTGCTTAACATGGGCTAATGTTACTCGCCAGGAATGTCAATTTTGGGCGAATTGGCTAGTTAGCTAGTCAAGTTTGAAAGTTGGTTAGCTAACTGCATCGACTAATAATAGCCATGTAAACTTCGCTATCAGACACCGATATAGTAAACTGTACGCTAACAAATAGAGTGGTGTGAGCAACGGATTTCCCGTAATTACTTCACAAACTTCCCCTGACAAGTTAGCTAGCTAGCTCTGCTTGGACTCGAGTGGGAAATTGCGGCAATTCATTTCTAACGTTAGTTAGCTAACTAGCCTAGTGCAATAGCTTGTATGGATTTTCAAAGTCTCATTACGGAGAGTTCTCACTAAGTTATTAGTACGATAACCATGGGTCATTTATCACACAATGGTAGATCATTACAACTGTATCATTTGCCATTGCCAAATGTATCCAGGTGAGATTGTGTTGTTACGTGAAACAATAACAAGTGCCAGTCGAGCGCCATAAAGTATCAAGCACTTTCCAGTGGACAACAGGGACAGACAGTTCCATTCGGACAATAGTTGGTCCGCGAACATTATCGTAACTTACCCGTATCCCCCGGGGTTTTCATGGTGACTCTGGTCAATTCAGACAGTTTCCCGTTTGGTTTCTAGCTCGCTTGGTATCCGACACCCAGACTTCGTTGTTCTTCTTGATATGTTGCAAAATTCCTCGTTAGCTTTAAAACTTTTCCGTTTCTAAGCTTAGCCTAAATCCCTCTGTTCTTAAGCGCTCTAAACCCCTGGCCCCCTACTGTTCCCTAGTTACTTTTGAGCTCCAAGTTGTCTTTTTTGTCTTCTTTTTTTACAAATCGTTGAGACGAATGAGGTTCTGGCTTTGTATAAATCCAATCGTCAGTTCTGAATGGCGTTGAACTTTATGTCCGTCGTGCCGATAGCGGGGGAATGCCTTGTAACACTCGGTTCTAATTATTTAGCTCATCAATTTAACCGCGTTACAATGTTGCATGGTCGAATCTTCCACATCATCATTCCAGCAGTCAAAACAACGCAAGAAAAATTCTCAATCTGAGTAGTATGGAACCACGTTTTTTTTTCTTTCTCTTTCTACAGACTTTTCATTTTCCACTCACTCCGTATTCTCTACCCCCCTTCCTCTCTAGGGGTGTCGTGTTTCGCTCTCCCTACCACACGGGGCCGCCCACGCGGACCTGGGAAGGAGCTACGCCTACTTGCCATCCGCCTAGTTGGCGTCACTACACCGTGCGACGTTGCTGTGGAGACCCGCCGCTGGTAAATTGATGTATCCTGTTTTGCAGCGAATATGTAACCGCGTCAAATCATAATCAGTGATTATTGTGTAGTCTTCCCACTTACTGGACAAGCAAACATATGGTTTCAAAGTGGTGCATCAGAAACCACCAAATCAAAGTAAGCATCAACAAACTCAACATACCTTTTTTTTTTTTACCTTGCAACTGTGTCCCTCTGGGCCGTGGCTCCGGTGGACTTGCTATCAAGTGGGGCCAAAGCCAGACCACTAGTACTTTTCAGCTTTCATTTAAACAACAATGTCTAACTGTGAACTTTAGCACCTTCTCACAAAGCAACTGTTTTGATTATACAGAGGTTGTTGATTGTGCGCTTCACAAGTCCTTACTGTCAGCCCTAGCTATGAAAACACAATTTCCCTTGTATAACATAAGGGTAAGTATACACAATGCACTAAACCCCCGACCCCCTACTGTAACACTGGTGTCACAGTCGAAAAGCAGCATATTTTGTGTATTGATGGTAAGATATTGGCTAGTGCAACATTGTGGACTCAATTTGAACCTGAATGCATCACCAACATGTCCTGTTATCCTTTTCAGTCATAGTTTTTTTTAAATGTATTTGACCTTTATGACCAAAGTTATCCTATTTCCACTTTGTTCTCAATTGACACTAGAATAAATGTTTCTGACTAATATCAATGCCACATAAGCTGTTTTCTACCAGAGAAATTGTTTATTGCCTTCAGTTGCTCTTTAATTGCATTTCTCATTCTATTCGGCCTCATGAAGGACCCTTCAGACTTTTCGTTATAGGAGTATTTCTTTAGAGATCCGGGAGAGAACATAAATGATATTACGGGAGAAAGAAAAAGTTGATGAGACCCAAGAGGAGGGTTGGAGAGGAGATGATATGTGTGCCGTTGAAGAAACCGATGGAGGGGAAATTGAAGTGGAGAACAACAAGGGATCGTAGGTGGCCTTCTATTTCTTTTCATCCAACTCTCTCTCACTCTCACTCACTCGCGTTGCTCCCACTCCCTCTGTCTCTCCCTCCCCTGTTCTTGTTTCCTCTGAGTGGTTGTGTGTGGAAACTGAAGGGTAGTAGGTGACATTTCATAGGCTGTCATACACAAGCACCAGAGTAACAGAACAGTGTTAACGTAGCCGAAAACAGTCCTCCACCACTGCGCCAAGCATCTCCTCTGCCTCCCTTCTACCAGCCATTGGCATCATATGTTTCCATACACTTATTATTAATCCAAAACCTCAAGCCATATTCCATTATTCTTTTCATCCCTCACTCCCATTCCTTCTCCAAAGAGTGTGAAGAAACTGTGACCCCCAGTAGCCAACTTGTCTAGGGTGAGGTAACAGTTTTGCTGTTATACACAATAATGTAAGTAAGTAAGCACACTATATACAGGAAATATTTAAAAAGTTAGTTCCAATACTATATTTACAGTTGAAGTCGGAAGTTTACATACACTTAGGTTGGAGTCATTAAATCTTGTTTTTCAACCACTCCACAAATTTCTTGTTAACAAACTATAGTTTTGTCAAGTCGGTTAGGACATCTACTTTGTGCATGACACAAGTAATTTTTCCAACAATTGTTTACAGACAGATTATTTCACTGTACTACAATTCCAGTGGGTCAGAAGTTTACATACACTAAGTTGACTGTGCCTTTAAACAGCTTGGAAAATTCCAGAAAATTATGTCATGGCTTTAGAAGCCTCTGATAGGCTAATTGACATCATTTGAGTCAATTGGAGGTGTACCTGTGGATGTATTTCAAGGCCTACCTTCAAACTCAGTGCCTCTTTGCTTGACATCATGGGAAAATCAAAAGAAATCAGCCAAGACCTCAGATAAAAAATTGTAGACATCCACAAGTCTGGTTCATCCTTGGGAGCAATTTCAAAATGCCTGAAGGTACCACGTTCATCTGTACAAATAATAGTACACATGTATAAACACCATGGGACCACGCAGCCGTCATACCACTCAGGAAGGAGACGCGTTCTGTCTCCTAGAGATGAACGTACTTTGGTGTGAAAAGTGCAAATCAATCCCAGAACAACAGCAAAGGACCTTGTGAAGATGCTGGAGGAAACAGGTACAAAAGTATCTATATCCACAGTAAAACGAGTCCTATATCGACATAACCTGAAAGGCCGCTCAGCAAGGAAAAAGCCACGGCTCCAAAACCGCCATAAAAAAAGCCAGACTACGGTTTGCAACTGCACATGGGGACAAAGACTTTTTGGAGAAATGTCTTCTGGTCTGATGAAACAAAAATAGAACTGTTTGGCCATAATGACCATCATTATGTTAGGAGGAAAAAGGGGGAGGCTTGCAAGCCGAAGAACACCATCCCAACCGTGAAGCATAGGGGTGGCAGCATCATGTTGTGGGGGTGCTTTGCAGCAGGAGGGACTGGTGCACTTCACAAAATAGATGGCATCATTCTTTTGGCGAGATTGGAAACCCAAATTGGTCTACACGGACAAGTTATTGCCTGGTTCTAGATCTTATCTGTCGGAAAGATATCAGTTTGTCTCTGTGAATGCTTTGTCCTCTGACAAATCAACTGTAAATTTTGATGTTCCTCAAGGTTCCGTTTTAGGACCACTATTGTTTTCACTATGTATTTTACCTCTTGGGGATGTCATTCGAAAACATAATGTTAACTTTCACTGCTATGCGGATGACACACAATAGTCCATTTCAATGAAACATGGTGAAGCCCCGAAATTGCCCTCACTGGAAGCCTGTGTTTCAGACATAAGGAAGTGGATGGCTGCAAACTTTCTACTTTTAAACTTGGACAAAACAGAGATACTTGTTCTAGGTCCCAAGAAACAAAGAGATCTTCTGTTGAATCTGACAATTAATCTTGATGGTTGTACAGTCGTTTCAAATAAAACTGTGAAGGACCTCGGCGTTACTCTGGACCCTGATTTTGACGAACATATCAAGACTGTTTCAAGGACAGCTTTTTTCCATTTACGTAACATTGCAAAGATCAGACATTTTCTGTCCAAAAATTGTGCAGAAAAAGTAATCCATGCTTTTGTTACTTCTAGGTTAGACTACTGCAATGCTCTACTTTCCGGCTACCCGGATAAAGCACTAAATAAACTTCAGTTAGTGCTAAATACGGCTGCTAGAATCCTGACTGGAACCCAAAATCTGATCATATTACTCCAGTGCTAGCCTCCCTACACTGGCTTCCTGTTAAGGCAAGGGCTGATTTCAAGGTTTTACTGCTAACCTACAAAGCATTACATGGGCTTGCTCCTACCTATCTTTCCGATTTGGTCCTGCCCTACATAGCTACACGTACATTACGGTCACAAGACGCAGGCCACCTAATTGTCCCTAGAATTTCTAGGCAAACAGCTGGAGCCAGGGCTTTCTCCTATAGAGCTCCATTTTTATGGAATGGTCTGCCTACCCATGTGACAGACGCAGACTCGGTCTCAACCTTTAAGTCTTTACTGAAGACTCATCTCTTCAGTAGGTCATATGATTGAGTGTAGTCTGGCCCAGGAGTGTGAAGGTGAACGGAAAGGCACTGGAGCAACGAACCGCCCTTGCTGTCTTTGCCTGGCCGGTTCCCCTCTCTCCACTGGGATTCTCTGTCTTTAACCCTATTACAGGGGCTGAGTCACTGGCTTACTGGTGCTCTTCCATGCCGTCCCTAGGAGGGGTGCGTGACTTGAGTGGGTTGAGTCACTGACGTGGTCTTCCTGTCTGGGTTGGCGCCCCCCCTTGGGTTGTGCTGTGGCGGAGAACGTTGTGGGCTATACTCGGCCTTGTCTCAGGATGGTAAGTTGGTGGTTGAATATATCCCTCTAGTGGTGTGGAGGCTGTGCTTTGGCAAAGTGGGTGGGGTTATATCCTGCCTGTTTGGCTCTGTCCGGGGGTATCATCGGATGGGGCCACAGTATCTCCTGACCCCTCCTGTCTCAGCCTCCAGTATTTATGCTGCAGTAGCTTGTGACGGGGGGCTAGGGTCAGTCTGTTATATCTGGAGTATTTCTCCTGTCTTATCCGGTGTCCTGTGTGAATTTAAGTATGCTCTCTCTAATTCTCTCTTTCTTTCTCTCTCTCGGAGTACCTGAGCCCTAGGACCATGCCTCAGGACTACCTGGCATGATGACTCCTTGTTGTCGCCAGTCCACCTGGCCGTGCTGCTGCTCCAGTTTCAACTGTTCTGCCTGCGGGTATGGAACCCTGACCTGTTCACTGTGATTACTATTATTGGACCATGCTGGTCATTTATGAACATTTGAACATCTTGGCCATGTTCTGTTATAATCTCCACCCGGCACAGCCAGAAGAGGACTGGCCACCCCTCATAGCCTGGTTCCTCTCTAGGTTTCTTCCTAGGTTTTGGCCTTTCGAGGGAGTTTTTCCTAGCCACCGTGCTTCTACACCTGCATTGCTTGCTGTTTGGGGTTTTAGGCTGGGTTTCTGTACAGCACTTTGATATATCAGTTGATGTAAGAAGGGCTATATAAATACATTTGATTTGATGAGGAAGGGAAATTATGTGGATATATTGAAGCAACATCTCAAGACATCAGTCAGGAAGGTAAAGCTTGGTCGCAAATGTGTCTTCCAATGGACAATGACCCAAAGCATACTTCCAAAGTTGTGGTAAAATGGCTTAAGGACAACAAAGTCAAGGTATTGGAGTGGCCATCACAAAGCCCTGACCTCAATCCTATTGAAAATTTGTGGGCAGAACTAAAAAAGCATGTGCGAGCAAGGAGGCCTACAATCCTGACTCAGTTACACCAGCTCTGTTAGGAGGAATGGGCCAAAATTCACCTAACTTATTGTGGCAAGCTTCTGGAAGGCTACCCGAAACGTTTGACCCAAGTTAAACTATTTAAAGGCAATTCTACTAAACACTAATTGAGTGTATGTAAACTTCTGACCCACTGGAAATGTGATGAAAGAAATAAAAGCTGAAATAAATCATTCTCTCTACTATTGTTCTGCCATTTCACATTCATAAAATTAAGTGGTGATCCTAACTGACCTAAGACAAGGAATTTTGACTAGTATTAAATGTCAGGAATTGTGAAAAACTGAGTTTAAATGTATTTGGCTGAGGTGTATGTAAACTTCCGACTTCAACTGTACATGTGCAGGGACACTGGAGTGATGGAGGTAGATGCAGTGCATTCAGGAAAGTATTCAGACCCATTGACTTTTTCCACATTTTGTTACTTTACAGCCTTATTCTAAATGGTATTTATTTCCTCATCAATCTACACACAATACCCCATAATGACAAATCCAAAACAGATTTTTAGATAAACCTTAAATAATTACGTTTACATAAGTATTCAGACCCTTTACGCAGTACTTTGTGGAAGCACCATTGGCAGCGATTACAGCCTTGAGTCTTCTTGGGTATGATCCTACAAACTTGGCACACCTGTATTTGGGGAGTTTCTCCCATTCTTCTCTACAAATCCCCTCAAGCTCTGTAAGGTTGGATAGGGAGCGTCGCTGCATAGCTATTTTCAGGTCTCTCCAGAGATGTTCCATCGGGCACTCTGGAGCAGGTTTTCATCAAGGGTCTCTCTGTACTTTGCTCCGTTCATCTTTCCCTCGATCCTGACTAGTCGTCGTTCCCTGTCACTGAAAAACATCCCCACGGCATGATGCTGCCACCACCATGCTTCACTGTAGGGATGGTGCCAGGTTACCTCCAGACGTGATGCTTGTCATTCAGGCCAAAGAGTTCAATCTTGGTTTCATCAGACCAGGTAATCTTGTTTCACATGGTCTGAGAGTCCTTTAGGTGCCTTTTGGCAAACTCCAAGCAGGCTGTCATGTGCCTTTTACTGAGGAGTGGCTTCCGTCTGACCACTCTACCATAAAGGCCTGATTGGTGGAGTGCTGCAGAGATGGTTGTCCTTCTAGAAGGTTCTTCCATCTCTACAGAGGAGCTCTGTCAGAGTGACCATCGGGTTCTTGGTCACCTACCTGACCAAGGCGCTTCTCCCCCGATGGCTCAGTTTGGCCAGGCTGCCAGCTCCAGGAAGAGTCTTGTTGGTTACAAACTTCTTCCATTTAAGAATGATGAAGGCCACTGTGTTCTTGGATACCTTCAATGCTGCAAAAATGTTTTTGTACCCTTCCCCAGATCTGTGCCTCAACACAATCCTGTCTCAGAGCTTTTTGCTCTGACATGCACTGTCAACTGTGAGACCTTATATAGACAGGTTTGTGACTATCCAAATCATGTCCTATCAATTGAATTTACCACAGGTGGACTACAACCAAGTTGTAGAAACTTCTCAAGGATGATCAATTGAAACAGGATTCACCTGAACTCAATTTCGAGTCTCATAGCAAAGGGTTTGAATATTATGTATAATGGCGCCGGAGGGGATGGCTGCCGTTTTACGGGCTCCTAACCAACTGTGTCATTTTTTGTATTTCTTTTGCATTGTTTGTAACTTATTTTGTACATAATGTTGCTGCTACCGTCTCTTATGACCGAAAAGAGCTTCTGGATATCAGAACAGTGATTACTCACATTGAACTGGACAAAGATATTTTCTTAAATGAGTCCGACGCGAAGGATGTACTGTTTCTCCGAGACCAGTCCCAAATCCTCGTCATTTGTGTCAAGAAAAGACGAAGGTACAGTGGGCGGAGATCGGGGTGCCTTGTGAGAATTACCCGCCTCTACCATCCGTTCAATTGGCCAACATGCAATCACTGGAGAATAGAGTAGCAGATGCTTGCATGTGAGTGGGTGTGCGGGTGTGTAGACTCAGTATAAATGTATGTGCATATTATGTGTGAGTGAGTGTTTGTTTGTGTGTTGGAGTGACAGTGTGTGTGTAGGACCCTGTGAGTGTGGATAGAGAAATAAAACGTCAATAAAGATACAAGCTAAACCCAGTCCGTGTAGCTATTTTGTTAACTATCATTCATTCGTATTGCTTGGGGATAGAAGCTGTTCAAGAGCCTGTTGGTGTCAGACTTGATGTACCAGTACCTCTTGTCATTTTGCAGCAGAGAAAATAGTCTATGGCTTGGGTGGTTGGGCTCTTTGATGATTTTTTCTAGCCTTCTTTTCACACTGCCTGATATAGAGGTCCTGGATGGCAGGGAGCTCGTCCCCAGTGATGTACTGGGCTGTCCGCACAACCCTCTGTAGTGCCATGCGATCGAGGGCCGTGCTATTGTCAGAACAAGCAGCGATGCAGCCAGTCAATATGCTCTCAATGGTACAGCTGTAGAACCTTTTCAGGATCTGAGGGCCCATGCCAAACTTTTTCAACCTCCTGAGGGGGAAGAGGCACTGTCGTGAGGGGGAAGAGGCAATGAGGCACGACTGTGCGTGTGTGTGTTTGGTCCATTTTAAGTATTTCGTGATTTGGACACCGAGGAACTTGAAGCCGTCTACCTGCTCCACTGCCGCCCCGTTGATGTGGATGGGGGCGTGCTCCCCGCCCCCCCGTTTCCTATATTCCACGATCAGCTCATTTGGTCTTGCTGACGTTGAGGGAGAGGTTGTTGCTCCGACACCACACTGCCAAAACAATAAGGGTTCTTCTACTCCTTTGTGAGGCGACCTTGGCGTCCCTAATCAGAGTGACAGACAGACGCTGGAGGCGAGAAAGGGGGGAGACGGAGAGACAGGGCATATTTTCAGGACCTACTGTGCCTTCAGAATGTATTCATACCCCTTGATTTATTCCACATTTTGTTGTTTTACAGCCTGAATTCAAAATGGATTCAGTTTTTTTCTCTCTCTCTCACCCATCTACACACAATACCTCATAATGGCAAAGTGAAAACATGTTTGTAGAAATGTTTGCAAATATATTGAAAATGAAATACAGAAATATCTAATTTACATAAGTAGTCATACCCCTGAGTCAATACTTTGTAGAAGCGCCTTTGGCAGCGATTACATTTGTGAGTCTTTCTGGGTAAATCTCTAAGAGTTTTCCACACCTGGATTATGCATAATTTGTCCATTATACTTTTCAAAACTCTTCAAGCTCTGTTGTTGACCATTGCTAGACATCCATTTTCAGGTCTTGACATAGATTTTTTAAAGTAGATTTAAGTCAAAACTATAACTCGGCCACTCAGGAACATTCACTTTCTTCTTGGTAAGCAACTCCAGTGTAGATTTGGCCTTGTGTTTTAGGTTATTGTCCTGCTGAAAGGTGAATTCATCTCACGATGTCTGGTGGAAAGCAGACTGAACCAGGTTTCCCTTTGGGATTTTACCTGTGCTTAGCTCCATTCCGTTTATTTTTTATCCCGAAAAACTCCCCAGTCCTTAACAATTACAAGCATACCAATAACATGATGCAGTGACCACTATGCTTGAAAATATGGAGAGTGGTACACAGTAATGTGTTGTATTGGATTTTCCCCAAACATGACACTTTCTATTCAGGACAAAAAGTGAATTGCTCTGCCAATCTTTTTGTAGTATTACTTTAGTGCCTTGTTGCAAACAGGTTGCATGTTTTGGAATATTTTTCTTCTGTAGAGGCTTCCTCCTTTTCATTCAATTAGGTTAGTATTGTGGAGTAACTACAATGTGGTTGATCCATCCTTAGTTTTCTCTTATCACAGCCATTCAACTCTGTAACTGTTTTAAAGTCACCATTGGCCTCATTGTGAAATCCCGGAGCGGTTTTCTTCCTCTCTGGCAACTGAGTTAGGAAGGATTCCTGTATCTTTGTAGTGACTGTGTGTATTGATAAACCATCCAAAATGTAATTAATAACTTCACCATGCTCATAGGGGTGTTCAATGTTTTTTTTTACCCATCTACCAATTGGTGCCCTTCTTTGCGAGGCATTGGAAAACCTCCCTGGTCTTTGTGGTTGAATCTGTGTTTGAAATTCACTGCTTGACTGATAATTGTGTGGGGGTACAGAGATGAGGTAGTCATTAAAAAATCTAAAGCGTTGAATACTTATTGACTCAAGACATTTCAGACATTTTAATGTATTTGTAAATATTTAGAAAATTCCACTTTGACATTATGGGGTATTGTGTGTGTAGGCCAGTGACAAAAAAATCTCAATTTAATCCATTTTAAATTCAGGCTGTAACACAACAAAATGTGGAAAAAGTCAAGTGGTGTGAATATTTTCGGGAGGCACTGTAAACGTCGTACTATACACTTTTCATCTTCTGTCTTAGTTTAATTAAAACACTGTTGCTTTGTCTGTTGTGCTTACCAGTATTACAACTAGCCTAAATGCAGCCTTGGAATCGAACTATAGGCCTATATACAAAGTAACTAGTTTCCACAACAGGGTCTTGAGATCAGGGTATCAGGTGCATACCGTTGTGGGTGAAGCGTGTTGCTTGTCAAAATAAATTTAACAAAAGCTAGATGGGGAACCTTGTTTTGTAGGTGTGAACTGTTGTTTGTGATGGAGGTAATTGATAATGAAGCTTATTCACTACTGACTTGTTAACAACACGTTATTGTTAAGCTGCAGTAAACAATCTATCATGATGAATAGTTCGTAATGGTTAATCAATGTTAGCCTATCTATATTGTGAGATCTGAAATATAGGGTAAGCAACCTGATGATTGGCTAAGGTTTTATAATCTGACCAGAGGTTACATAAAATGTATTTGATTTGTCCCCCTTCTCCCCCCTTATTTCAAACTGCAGTATTGTAATGAGGAACTCTATTTTTCTTTCCTAAGTGGTGCTGAATAGCATAGGGAACCACACTGAACAACAGAACACACGAGCCGACACTGATATGGGGAGAGTCCAATTCACATCAACACATCTGCAATTATTTAAAAAACACATAGGCACACACTAAAGAGCCATTGAGTAGGGGATGAAGGAGAGTTAAGTGAGGTTGGCATTTGTCACTGACTACCATTGCGTGTCAATGATGTTATGATGAAGATATTTTCAATGTGACAGTCTCCTCAACACTCTACAGCTCTCTTCCCCCACAAGATGATAGGGGGGCCCCATATCTTCAAGGCCTTTTAAAAGCCCAAAGACAATATCAACTGAGGCCCTCAAGTCATACAAGTGACAGACACACAGTTGAGGCACAGCTCCTGAGGAAAAGAGAAGTGAAATGGAGGGAAGAGAGGGAGGAAGGGATTTTAAAGGAGGAAAGGGGATTAATAAAGAGAAGGGTCAGAGGGAGAGTGGAGATTTAATGGCCAGAGTAGCAAGGGTAAGTGGAAGGCTCAGAACGGAGGGGGGAGGGGGAGGCGCAGAGAGAGAGGGAGACGGAGTGAATGGGGCCTTTGTGATCAAAAGGCTTGTTTATTTTCTTGGTGCTTGAACTCTTCAGGAAACACATTGGGTCTGTCTCTGCTGTCTAGCGTCCTCACCTTACAAACCCTCCCCGAGCTAACCTCTACTGTGCCTGCCTGTGCCCTTTCGCCTCTCACCAGCACTGAAATACTTCCAACATTAGATTACATACTTTAGACTGAGGAAAGTGGAGACGTATACTATATAGACACACACGGTTCATTTTCTCCTCTCTCCCCACTCCTTTCCCTCTCCCAGCTGGTATTCACACGTGTGTAATGGGATTACTACGCTCTTGCATTGGGGAAAGGGGGCCGAAATGGAGGGAAGAAGAGGGGATGATGAGGCCATGGAAGATAAGAGCCGGGGGAGGAAGAGGGTGGGGAGGTTATAAAGGGGATGGTTGAGGAAAAGACGAAGGTACAAGGGGCGGAGATTGGAGTGCCTTGTGAGGATTCATCGGGGAGTGGGTAATCAGCTTCTACCATCAGTCCTATTGGCCAACGTGCAAGCATTGGATGACAAAATGGATGATCTCCGATCAAGACTAACCTACCAACGGGACATTAAAAACTGTCATAGGTTATGTTTCACCGAGTTGGGGCTGAACGACGACATGGATAACATACAGCTGGCTGGGTTTACTGTGCATCTGCAAGATAGAACAGCTGCCTCCGGTAAGACAAGGGGTGGCGGTCTGTGTCTATTTGTAAATAACAGCTGGTGCACGAAATCTAATATTAAGGAAGTCTCAAGGTTTTGCTCACCTGAGGTAGAGTATCTCATGATAAGCTGTAGACCACACTATTTATCAAGACAGTTTGCATAAAAAAAATGTCGTAACTGTCTATTTACCACCACAAACCGATGCTGGCACTAAGACCGCACTCAACGAGCTATATAAGGCCATAAGCAAACAAGAAAATGCTCATCCAGAGGCGGCGCTCCTAGAGGCCGGGGAATTTAATGCAAGGAAATGTAAATACGTTTTACCTCATTTCTACCAGCATGTTACATGTGCAACCAGAGGAAAAATAACTCTAGACCACCTTTACCCCACACACAGAGATGTGTACAAAGCTCTCCCTCGCCCTCCATTTGGCAAATCTGACCATAACTCTATCCTCCTGATTTCTGCTTACAAGCAAAACCTAAAGCAGGTAGTACCAGTGACTCACTCAATACGGAAGTGGTCAGATGACGCAGATGCTATGCTACAGGACTGTTTTGCTAGCACAGACTGGAATATGTTCCGGGATTCTTCCAATGGCATTGAGGAGTACACCACATCAGTCACTGGCTTCATCAATAAGTGCAATAATGACGTCGTCCCCATAGTGACCGTACGTACATCAACACCATTTTCCCAGAAACCCTAGACCCACTCCAATTTGCATACCTCCACAACAGATCCACAGATGACGCTCTCTCTATTGCACTCCACACTGCCCTTTCCCACCTGGACAAAAGGAACACCTACGTGAGAATGCTATTCATTGATTACAGCTCAGCGTTCAACACCATACCATAGTGCCATAGTTGAAAACTCATCACTAAGCTAAGTACACTGGGATTATACACCTCCCTCTGCAACTCGATCCTGGACTTCCTGATGGGCCACCCCCAGGTGGTAAGGGTAGGTAATAAAACATCTGCCACGCTGATCCTTAACACGGAGGCCCCTCAGGGGTGCGTGCTCAGTCCCTTCCTGTACTCCCTGTTCACCCATGACTGCATGGCCAAGCATGACTCCAACACCATTAAGTTTGACGAAAACACAACAGTGGTAGGCCTGATCACCAATGATGCAGCCTATAGGGAGGAGGTCAGAGACCTGGCAGTGTGTTGCCAGGATAACCTCTCCTGCAACGTGATCAAGACAAAGGAGATGATTGTGGACTACATGAAAAGGAGAGCCGAGCATGCCCCCATTCTCATCAACGGGGCTGTAGTGGAGCAGGTTGAGAGCTTCAAGTTCCTTGGTGTCCACATCACCAACAAACTATCATGGTCCAAACACACCAAAACAGTTGTGAAGAGCCTATTCCCCCTCATGAGACTGAAAAGATTTGGCATGGGTCCTCAGATCCTCAAAAAGTTAGACAGCTGCACTGTCGAGGGTATCCTGACTGGTTGCATCACCGCCTGGTATGGCAACTGCTCGACCTCCAACCGCAAGGCATTACAGAGGGTAGTGCGTACGGTCCAGTACATCACTGGGGCCAAGCTTCCTGCCAACCAGGACCTCTATACCAGGCAGTGTTAGAGGAAGGCCCTAAAAATTGCCACAGACTCCAGCCACCTTAGGCATAGACTGTTCTCTCTGCTACCGCACGGCAAGCGGTAACAGAGCGCCAAGTCAAGGTCCAAAAGGCAGCTTCTATCCCCAAGCCATAAGACTCCTGAACAGCTAATCAAATGGCTACCCAGACTACTTGCATTGTGTATATATATATATATACACACACAGGGCCAGTCAAAAGTTTGGACACACCTAGTCATTCAATTTTTTGTCTTCATTTGTACTATTTTCTACATTGTAAAATAATAGTGAAGACAAAACTATGAAATAACACATATGGAATCATGTAGTAACCAAAATATATTTTATATTTGAGATTCTTTAAAGTAGCCACCCTTTGCCTTGATGATAGCTTTGCACACTCAAAAAAATGAAGAAAAACCCTTGAACGAGTAGATGTGTCCAAACTTGGGCTCAATTTTGAGTCTCATAGCAAAGGGTCTGAATACTTATGTACAGTGGCTTGCGAAAGTATTCACCCCCTTGGTATTTTTCCTATTTTGTTGCCTTACAACCTGGAGTTAAAATATATTTTTTTGGGGGGGGTTGTATCATTTAATTTACACAACATGCCTACCGCTTTCAAGATGCAAAATATTTTTTATTGTGAAACAAACAAGAAATAAGACAAAAAAACAGAAAACTTGAGCGTGGATATCTATTCACCACCCCAAAGTCAATACTTTGTAGAGACATCTTTTGCAGCAATTACAGCTGCAAGTGTCTTGGGGTATGTCTCTATAAGCTTGGCACATCTAGCCACTGGGTTTTTTGTCCATTCTTCAAGGCAAAACTGCTCCAGCTCCTTCAAGTTGGATGGGTTCCACTGGTGTACAGCAATCTTTAAGTCATACCACAGATTCTCAACTGGATTGAGGTCTGGGCTTTGACTAGGCCATTCCAAGACATTTAAATGTTTCCCCTTAAATCACTCAAGTGTTGCTTTAGCAGTATGCTCAGGGTCATTGTCCTGCTGGAAGGTGAAACTCCGTCCCAGTCTCAAATCTCTTGAAGACTGAAACTGGTTTCCCTCAAGAATTTCCCTGTATTTAGCGCCATCCATCATTCCTTCAATTCTGACCAGTTTCTCAGTCCTTGCCGATGAAAAACATACCCACAGCATGATGCTGCCACCACCATGCTTCACTGTGGGGATGGTGTTCTCGGGGTGATGAGAGGTGTTGGGTTTGCGCCAGACATAGCGTTTTCCTTGATGGCCAAAAAGCTCAATTTTAGTCTCATCTAACCAGAGTACCTTCTTCCATATGTTTGGGGAGTCTCCCACATGCATTTTGGCGAACACCAAGCGTGTTTGCTTATTTGTTTCTTTAAGCAATGGCTTTTTTCTGGCCACTCTTCCATAAAGCCCAGCTCTGTGGAGTGTACGGCTTAAGTGGTCCTATGGACAGATACTCCAATCTCTGCTGTGGAGCTTTGCAGCTCCTTCAGGGTTATCTTTGGTCTCTTTGTTGCCTCTCTGATTAATGCCCTCCTTGCCTGGTCCGTGAGTTTTGGTGGGCGGCCCTCTCTTGGCAGGTTTGTTGTGGAGCCATATTCTTTCCATTTTTTAATAATGGACTTAATGGTGCTCTGTGGGATGTTCAAAGTTTAGAATATTTTGCAAGGCACTGTAAATAAGGTATTTCTGTTTTTTACTTTTAATAAATTAGCAGAAAATAATAATAATGTTTTGCTTTGTCATTATTGGGTATTGTGTGTAGATTGATGAGGAAAACAATTTATTTAATCCACTTTAGAATAAGGCTGTAACATAACAAAATGCGGAAAAAGTCAAGGGGTCTGAATATTTACGAATGCACTGTAAACACTATTAAAGTGACCAGTGTTCCATGTCTATGTACATAGGGCAGATCCTCTAAGGTGCAGGGTTGAGTAACTGGGTGGTAGCCGGCTAGTGACAGTGACTATGTTCAGGGCAGGGTACTTGGTGAAGGCCAGCTAGTGATGGCTATTTAACAGTCTGATGGCCTTGATATAGAAGCTGTTTTTCAGTCTCTGTCCTGCTTTGATGCACCTGTACTGTCCTCGCCTTCTGGACGATAGCGGGGTGAAAAGGCTGTGGCTTGGTGGCTGAGCTGCTTGATAATCTTCTTGGCCTTCCTGTGACACCGGGTTCTGTAGATGTCCTGGAGGGTATGCAGTGTGCCCTCGGTGATGCATTGGGAAAACCGCAACACCCTCTGGAGAGCCCTGCGGTTGCGAACGGTGCAGTTGCCATACCAGGCGGTGATACAGCCCAACAGGATGTTCTCAATGGTGCATCTGTAAAAGTTTTTGAGGGTCTTAGGGGCCAAGCTGAATTTCTTCAGCCTCTTGAGGTTGAACATGTGCTGTTGCAATTTCAGATTGTCAGTGATGTGTACACCAAGGAACTTGAAGCTTTTCACCTTCTCCACTGCAGCCTCAGCTGATATGGATGGGGGCGTACTTCCTCTACTGTCTCCTGACGTCCACAATCAGCTCCTTAGTGTTGTTGACGTTGAGGGAGAGGTTATTTTCCTGGCAGCACTCCGCCAGGGCCCTCATTTCCTCCCTGTAGGTAAGGTAAGTTGGCAAAAAAAATTACAAACTGATGGCAAAGATAACTGAATTTACAGTCAGCATGAATTCGGTATGGTTTGTGTTTTGGGGTTGCAGGTGGTTAGACGTAGCCTGAGGACCACAAAGTACCTTCCAGACCATGTAATCAATTTAGTCCACCCCCCTTCCCTTTTTGTAAAACGCAGGTTATCTAGAGTCATTCCACAGTGCCCTTCTGAAAATATCCCAAAGTGGGGGCATTTTGGGTACACAAGCATGTGGGAGCAGACACACCTTGCGGTTATGGAGCACAACAAGATTGTGGGACAGAAACCAGCAATGGACACTGAAAAGTGTCAAATCAAGACTACAACAGTAATGACACAACTACCTCATTCTTCTCTCTGCAGATTCTCAAAACACAATACAAAGACATGTCTACTAAACTCCCCTGCAAAGGGCTACTACTGACAAGAATGACCTGTCAACGTTAATGGGCTGGGGGAGGTTTACTGACAATACTTTGAGATGAGGAAGGGGGTTTTGGTTGTGCTTAGACAGTAAATGTATTGTTGTGTATGAGCGATTGAGGTGCCATTTCTCCTCAATCTCCCATACACAACAATTCATACTGTGTAAGATCTGCCTTCGTAAGACTTTTCACATCTTTAGCCCCCCCCCTCCCAGCCAATTCACGTTGTTGACTGATCTTTCCTCTCAAACGCAGCTCCCAATGTCCCCTCATTGTCCCTAAACAATACGTTAGCCGGTCCCATTCGGTTGATACCTTTACCAACAAAGACGTGTTACCCTACGTCCCTTCCACAAAAAGTGTAAAATGCTAACGCCACAACCATGTCATTCCAGGAGAAGTGCAGTACCAGCAAATCTTCTCCAAAAGGACCCTAGACAGTTGGTGGTTAAGAATCCCTACACCACTTTTGGCAGAGCCTTATCCAGCTGGCTGTTCACCGCAGACAGGACAAGCCCATTGCCATAAGCACAAAGAGTCTCTGCTTCCCCAGCCCACCATGCTGAATACAATTGCCAGTGTACCGAAGCCGGATAAAGGATTATGGCTGCGTTTACACAGGCAGCCCAATTCGGATCTTTTTTTCACTAATTGGTCTTTTAACCAATCAGATCAGTTCTGAAAAAGATCTGATGTGATTAAGACCAGTTAGTGGAAATAAATATCAGATTTGGGCTGCCTGTGTAAATACAGGCAGTGTGGCTCAACATAAAACCATGTAGAACAGGGGTCGCCAACCCTGTTCCCTTCTGTAGGTTTTAGCTCCAACCACAGTTGTAACTAACCTGTTTCAGGTTATCAACCAGCTAATTATTAGAATCAGGTGTGCTAGATTAGCGTTGGAGCAAAAACCTACCTAGAATCAGGTGTGCTAGATTAGGGTTGGAGCAAAACCTATCTAGAATCAGGTGTGCTAGATTTTGGTTGGAGCAAAAACCTACCTAGAATCAGGTGTGCTAGATTAGGGTTGGAGCAAAAACCTACCTAGGAGGGTAGCTCTCCAGGAACAGGGTTGGAGAGCCCTGATGTAGAACCTCCATAAAATATATATAGTGATATTTTCTATCAATCTTTGACATTTGACTGCTCTTATGGATTCACCTAAGATATGTATATTAGCTGTACAGGGCTCTTTAGCATCAAGCAGACGCTAGACATTCAGATATCAAAATAATGTTTTTGTCAAATTCTAAAATACAGGGGAGTGTCCACTATTTAATGCTAACTCAAGAGAGCTGGGTATTCAACAAGAATGTTACATACTAAAAGTAATATACATTTTGTTATGAACAGTGTAATACAGTTCAATGTGTCTCAGGTGTAGAGACACACAAGTTGTAAGGTTGGACCCAGGTGCAGAGAAGAGACCAGCTCAGGAATCAGCGGTTAAGGATAAACATAATACTTCACTGAGACCGGTAACGGAAGGATCACAGTAACACTGGGAAAACAACAAACACTAAGTCTCACCAACTCACTCAGGAGACAAACTCACACAATTCCAGCTTGAGCAAAGGACAATAGAAAACACACCTCTTTTAACAGGGAAATCATAGCGAGTAAATAGTACACACCTGAGTGTCGTTAATGTCTCTAGGAGGGTCTCTGCCGCCCTCTTTAGACAGGTGGAACCATGACACAAGTGCAGAGAACTGTAGCTACAGATTGTTACACCAGATGAGGTGATTTTTGCTGACATCTTTTCTATTTCAAGTCTTCTCTCATTGATTGAGACAGGTGGATGTCCACCCCAAGGTGCTGCATGTCATGATGACAGATACCTGTCTTGATCAAGGAGTGAGAAGACTTGAAATAGACACGATAGCAGCGCACATATTGTTGGATTATTTTATGGAGCAAAATAAGTAATTATTTTAATAACAGAGCATTTTCTAAATTCAAACGGACCCGCTGCAACTGGACACAGGCTTTTTATGAGACTCCTGTTTCCCCGAAACAAGGGCGAAGAATGCATCGCTAAGGTTCGTCGAAAATTCTCTGTGCTACACCAAACTGTACATATCCTGTAACTCCCAGTAATGGATACCAAAAATATTTTGTTAAATCACATTATCTGGTGTAACAATCTGTAGCTAATAGAACTGGTGATCAGCAGATGATGGGAGAGGTGGTCATGATGAAATTGCCATTCCAAAGAAACATACAGTAAGTTCAGGGAATTTATTTAAATGAACTGATTTCCTTATATGAACTGTAACTCAGTAAAATCTTTGAAATTGTTGCACCTTGCGTTTATATTTTTGTTCAGTATAAATGGAGTATTTTGGATTTACGTACAGAATAATAAGAAATGCTCTGAGACCAGGTTGGAGAGGGAAAGTTTACGGGATTAATGAGGGGAAAGAAGTGATGGGAAAGTGTGTGAGAGGGTTGGAGAAAGGGGGAGGGAGAGAGAGAGAGGCAGCAGTCTGAGGTATGTGTGGAACGATGTCAGTCTATATTGAGTACAGTATGTATGTGAGGACAGGGTCTCCTGTGTCTCAGCAAGCAACTTTCCCTTCCTATTCCTATTGGCACTATGCACTCCACTTCCCAATACTCTCTCTCTCTCTCTCTCTCTCACGCTCTCTCTCTATGCCCTTCCTTTCTGCAAACTATGTATGAAATCAACACACCCACTACTTAAAAACTTGGACTGGGTAACAGAAACTCCTGCCTCGACCTTAAATTACAACTCTGGGAATTTTTGTCACTCTTTGGCTAGGCTCCCTTTGGGCACATAAGGAAAAGGATCATGGCGGTGGGCACAGGTTGCCAGCCGGGCGGTCCAGAGGCGAGCGCCAACTTCAACCACGTGAGGCCGAACACTGAGCAGACAGGCATTTGCGTCACCAGGACTACGCGTCTGCAAGAGCTGACACATTGAGAGGGTGCCTGTTGTCAAAAGCAACGTGGTCTCAGAACATTTTGTATTATTCTGTACGTAAATCCGGGACACTGAATTTAGTATATGCTACAAATTTCAATTCGTATGATATGTTACCAATTGCAATTCGTATATTATATTTCTAATTTGCAAAACGTACAATATGTTCCAAATTTGCGAAACATATTATATGTTACAAATTACAATTTATTGTGGCTAATGTTAGCTAGGTGGCTAACGCTAATGTTAGCTAGCTGGCTAACGTTAGCTCTAGGTGTTAGGGGTCAAGGTTAGGGTTAAGTTAGATTAAAGGGTTAAGGGAAGGGTTAGCTAAACTGCTTAAGGTTAGGGTTAGCTAAAATGCTAAGTAGTTGCAAAGTAGCTAAAAAGTAGTAAGTACAGTTTAAGTCGGAAGTTTACATACACCTCAGCCAAATACATTTAAACTCAGTTTTTCACAATTCCTGACATTTAATCCGAGTAAAAATTTCCTGTCTTAGGTCAGTTAGGATCACCACTTTATTTAAAAAATGTGAAATGGCAGAATAACAGTAGAGAGAATGATTTATTCAGCTTTTATTTCTTTCATCACATTCCCAATGGGTCAGAAGTTTACATACACTCAATTAGTATTTGGTAGCATTGCCTTTCAATTGTTTAACTTGGGTCAAACGTTTTGGGTACCCTTCCACAAGCTTCCCACAATAAGTTGGGTGAATTTTGGCCCATTCCTCCTAACAGAGCTGGTGTAACTGAGTGAGGATTGTAGGCCTCCTTGCTCGCACATGCTTTTTTAGTTCTGCCCACAAATTTTCAATAGGATTGAGGTCAGGGCTTTGTGATGGCCTCTCCAATACCTTGACTTTGTTGTCCTTAGGCCATTGTGCCACAACTTTGGAAGTATGCTTGGGGTCATCGTCCATTTGGAAGACCCATTTGCGACCAAGCTTTAACTTCCTGACTGATGTCTTGAGATGTTGCTTCAATATATCCACATAATTTCCCTTCCTCATGATGCCATCTATTTTGTGAAGTGCACCAGTCCTTCCTGCAGCAAAGCACCCCCACAACATGATGCTGCCACCCCCGTGCTTCATGGTTGGGATGATGTTCTTCGGCTTGCAAGCATCCCCCTTTTTCCTCCAAACATAACGATGGTCATTATGGCCAAACAGTTCTATTTTTGTTTCATCAGACCAGAGGACATTTCTCCAAAAAGTATGATCTTTGACCCCATGTGCAGCAAACCGTAGTTTGGCTTTTTTTTATGGCGGTTTTGGAGCAGTGGTTTCTTCCTTGCTGAGCGGCCTTTCAGGTTATGTCAATATAGGACTCGTTTTACTGTGGATATAGATACTTTGTACCTGTTTCCTCCAGCATCTTCACAAGGTCCTTTGCTGTTGTTCTGGGATTGAGTTGCACTTTTCGCACCAAAGTACGTTCATCTCTAGGAGACAGAACGCATCTCCTTCCTGAGCGGTATCAAATCAAATCAAGTTTATTTTATATAGCCCTTCGTACATCAGCTAATATCTCGAAGTGCTGTACAGAAACCCAGCCTAAAACCCCAAACAGCAAGCAATGCAGGTGTAGAAGCACGGTGGCTAGGAAAAACTCCCTAGAAAGGCCAAAACCTAGGAAGAAACCTAGAGAGGAACCAGGCTATGAGGGGTGGCCAGTCCTCTTCTGGCTGTGCCGGGTGGAGATTATAACAGAACATGGCCAAGATGTTCAAAATGTTCATAAGTGACAAGCATGGTCAAATAATAATCAGGAATAAATGTCAGTTGGCTTTTCATAGCCGATCATTAAGAGTTGAAAACAGCAGGTCTGGGACAGGTAGGGGTTCCATAACCGCAGGCAGAACAGTTGAAACTGGAATAGCAGCAAGGCCAGGTGGACTGGGGACAGCAAGGAGTCATCATGCCCGGTAGTCCTGACGTATGGTCCTAGGGCTCAGGTCCTCCGAGAGATACTTGCGTACTATTGGTATGATGGCTGTGTGGTCCCATGGTGTTTATACTTACGTACTATTGTTTGTACAGATGAACATGGTACCTTCAGGCCCTTAGAAATTGCTCCCAAGGATGAACCAGACTTGTGGAGGTCTTGGCTGATTTCTTTTGATTTTCCCATGATGTCAAGCAAAGAGGCACTGAGTTTGAAATACATCCACAGGTACACCTCTAATTGACTCAAATGATGTCAATTAGCCTATCAGAAGCTTCTAAAGCCATGACATAATTTTCTGGAGTTTTCCAAGCTGTTTAAAGGCACAGTCAACTTAGTGAACGTAAACTTCTGACCCACTGGAATTGTCATACAGGGAATTATAAGTGAAATAACCTGTCTGTAAACAAATGTTGTAAAAAATACTTGTGTCATGCACAAAGTAGATGTCCTAACCGACTTGCCAAAACTATAGTTTGTTAACAAGAAATTTTGTGGAGTGGTTGAAAAACGAGTTTTAAGGACTCCAACCAAAGTGTATGTAAACTTCCGACTTCAACTGTAGTTGCAAAGTTGCTATTTAGCTAAAATTCTTAAATTGTCTGTGATGAGATTCGAACACGCAAACTTTTTACCTTAAGTAACCTTCTACATGCCAAACGTAACATATCATACTCATTTGAGTGTCTTGGGTTTTACATTTCCTATGTTACGTCTAGACAAAACTTAGGAAGATAGTTATAACCATATTTTATACTCGGGTCCTGGCCAGGTCATGTTAGTTACAGAGAGACTCCCTAACCGACTCAACTGTGTAAATAAGTACAGTGCATTTTCTGTGACAGTTATTGTGACAGGTGGAAATGAAGTGGGCTACAGGTTAAGACATGTCCACGTCTGCATGTGATTCATTCATTTTCACAATGAAACTTCCTACACATTAACTTGTGATTCATTCATTAGCACAATGGAAATCCTCTGTTCGTTCACATCGGAATACACTTACCGGTTTCTATGGCATTTATCAGTGAAAAGTAAAGGGTCCCTTTCTTATTCCGGTCAGAATCTAAATCAAACAGTACAAATTTGCACATGTTTCGGGCGTAACATCTAAAAACAAACAAAAAAAACCTCTCCAATTGTTCCTCCTCAGTACATGGTGTTACCTGCACAACTACTTGTGTTTACCTCAAATTCAAATATGTATTCAAAATAAGTTAAACCGGCATGACCGCGTCTGTACTGGTTATGATTCTACCAGGACAGTTTAACAGTATTTTGGGGAATAGCGTAGCACCCTGCCAGTCATTCTCAAGTCAGGAATGCAAGGTACTCAACTTCCAGTACATTAGTTTTCTTTGTCATTCTCAAGATTTTTTTTTTTGTACTCAGTTCTATATTGGTCTGAATAAAATACTCAGTAAGGTTGTCTTTGAATTAGGTCCCCTTCCAAAATTATACATGAAAAACACTTCCATGTTCAAACGGCAACAGTACATGGGAGACATGATTGGCTGTCTGCCAATTCTAAAATGTAGCCTACACACAGGCCAGCCAGGCTTTCTCAAATTATGTTTTCGCATTCTAGTGTATGTGTCCATCTAGTGGTGGCTGTGGTTAGCAGCACCAATGTATCAGATGCCAAGGCATTGGCCAATGACAACATAGAATGTGTTGGGCCATGCCACACTACATTATAAATAGGCCAGTGTGGGCATGGATGTGGCCTTTCACTAAGCCCGCACCAGTCTGTGTGGTGTCTGGTTGTGAATTTTATACATACCGGCAATAAACATTAGGAGAGAGATAGCCAATAGCCTCAGCACTGTATTAAACTATGAGCCACTCAAATTTGCCACAAAATTTGTTGTCCTTGTAATATCAAAATGTTGTTTCCATTATATTACGCCCCTCCTTGTATTCAGCTCTGTGTGGCAGAATATGTTAAAGCGTGAACAGAGAGTGTTATTCATGGTCACTGAACATGAGGAGGAAGTTAGGGTGCGCGTCTGTGTGGTGTGTGACACTGTGAATGTGTGTGTGTGTGTGACACTGTGAATGTGTTACATTGTATGTGTGTGACACTGTGTGTGTGTGTGTGTGTGTGTGTGTGTGTGTGTGTGTGGGAGGGAGGGGGGGGGGGGGCGTGGGGGTATTTTTCTCACCACATCAGGCAGTGGAACGTGTGTTAATGGCCGACACACACAGACACTCTGTGAAACAGCCCAGCAGGCTCTCCACTCATTACTAGGCCTTGATGGATTCCTCGGTTAACACATGTAGGATAAACAAGAGTTCCCAGAAGAGAGGAGGAAGGACTGGGCTGGGACTGACTGGAAAGATCCCTCGTCGCGCCCCCCCACTCCTCCCTTCCTCCTACTGGGCCACCCAGATCTACCACACCAGACCAAAAGCATCAGCAGTTTGTTACCCGCAGTAACGCTCAGACAGACACTACGCAGTCTTGTGAAAGGATGATTTAAGATGAGCACTGTCACTCGATTAAGATGACGCGAGTGTCCGTTTGGTTTTGAGTACTTGGTATCCAAGTAACCAAAACACACACACACACAATCTCCCAGAGTGGGCTCTAGTCCTATTATTTTAATGTACCGAAGAGGATGATATTTTCTAATTCACGTCATGAGGGAGGCTACCTCTGTTTACGACTTTCTCATATGAACTGTTTGCTTATCAGAGACACTAAACATGCACGTCTTTGACACTGACCCCATTTCCATTTGTGATGATGTTTCCATTTGTTGAGTGTGTGGCTGACGTACTAAATACGTTTTGACAGGAGATGTTTCACCGTGAGGCTTCTTCCATGCGTCTGGAAAGCAGCAAGTCTAATCTCAATGAATGAATGTAGCAATCATGTAGGATGAGTATTGTAAATCATTTCAAGAGAAGGATCCATGGAATATCCTTGATTACATTTTAAAAACACTATGTGCCCCGCATTTGCTACCAACTAATTTACTAGAAAGTCTGCACAAAGTCTGACCAAACTCCAAACCACAGTGTGGTTATAGCATACTATAGCTGAGTTTGGGTTCATCATGACGATATTATAAAATGATACTATAATATCTTACACCCATTAAAGTAACAGTAGCGTTTATGAGTGAACAGTGGAAAGCGGTTGAAAGTGTCTAGAGACAATGGACCTCTAACCTACTTTTCTTTGTATACCTACTGTGCAGATCCCTCTTATCAAGGTCTCTATTTTGCATATAGACAGTTATTCTTGAGTTTACCAATTTAGGACTCTCTTGATCAAAACCGGTAATAGGGTTTCAGGGATAAGACATTCATGCATTGGTAAGACAATATACAATGCATTCAGAAAGTATTCAGACCCCTTTCACTTTTTCCACATTTTGTTATGTTACAGCCTTATTCTAAAATGGATTCAGTTGTTTTTTCCCCTCATTAATCTACACACAATCCCCCATAATGACAAAGCAAAAACTGTTTTTTAGATATGTATCAAATGTATAAAAAAAATAAAAAAACAGAAATACCTTTTTTACATGATTTGGAAAGGCACACACCTGACTATATAAGGTCCCACTGTTGACAGTGCATGTCAGAACAAAAACCAAGCCATGAGGTTGAAGGAATTGTCCGTAGAGCTCCGAGACAGGATTGTATCAAGGCACAGATCTGGGGAAGGGTACCAAAAAATGTCTGCAGCATTGAAGGTCCCCAAGAACACATTGGCCTCCATCATTCTTAAATGGAAGAAGTTTGGAACCACCAAGACTGTTCCTAGAGCTGGCAGCCTGGCCAAACTGAGCAATCGGGGGGAGAACCTTCCAGAAGGACAACCATCTCTGCAGCACTCCACTAATCAGGCCTTTATGGTAGAGTGGCCAGATGTAAGCCATGCCTCAGTAAAAGGCATATGGCAGCGACTTGGAGTTTGCCAAAAGGCACCTAAAGGACTCAGACCATGAGAAACAAAATTCTCTGGTCTGATGAAACCAAGATTGAATTATTTTGCCTGAATGCCAAGCTTCACGTCTGGAGGAAACCTGGCACCATCCCTACGGTGAAGCATGGTGGTGGCAGCATCATGCTGTGAGGATGTTTTTCAGCGGCAGGAACTGGGAGACTTGTCAGGATTGAGGGAAAGATGAACGGAGCAAAGTACAGAGATATCCTTGATGAAAACCTGCTCCAGAGCGCTCAGGACCTCAGACTGGGGCGAAGGTTCATCTTACAACAGGACAACGACCCTAAGCACACAGCCAAGACAATGCCAAGGGGCTTCGGGACAAGTCTCTGAATGTCCTTGAGTGGCCCAGCCAGAGCCCGGACTTGAACCCGATCGTACATCTCTGGAGAGACCTGAAAATGGCTGTGCAGCAGTGTTCCCCATTCAAGGAGGATCTGCAGAGAAGAATGGGAGAAACTTCCCAAATACTGGTGTGCCAAGCTTGCAACGTGATACCCAGGAACAGTCAAGGCTGTAATCGCTGCCAAAGTTGCATGAACAAAGTACTGAGTAAAGGGCCTGAATACTTATGTAAATGTGATATTTCAGTTTTTAATATTTAATACATTTGCAAAAATGTCTAAACCTGTTTTTGCTTTGTCATTATCGTATATTGTGTGTAAATTGACGAGGAACAAAACAATTGAATCCATTTTAGAATAAGGCTGTAACGTAACAAAATGTGGAAAAAGCCAAGGGGTCTGAATACTTTCCGAATGCACTGTACTATATTCTTCCCTTGATGCAGAAATACCCATTTGGATCCTTTTTGGTCAATAAAACAATGTTAACCGTAAATTATGATTGAACTCAGCTTAAAACGTAGATCAAAATACTGCTTTAAATCTACATACTGGCACTGTAAAAGTATCTCTTTAGTCAAATGCTAGATATTCAATAATTGGTTTTGATAGAATGAATACCTATTTGAAAACACAAAGAGGACGAATAAATAGAAGACATAGAGAGATTGGTCTAAATTTGCACTTTATTCCTAACACTTACTGTTTCATTTGTCCCCCTCCCCCCAAACAACAGGCACACCGATAGCGATGAGTAAGGGGCAGTTTAACAGTTGGGAACAAAATCAAAAAACGGGTTACTAACTCAGAGAGAGCCTTGAGGTAAAAGCAGGTTACTCACAAACAGAAAGGAAATGGGTCGTAACAGATACAAAGTTACAGAGCAGTGTTTTTGTTATCATCAGCATCATAGTTATCATCATCATCAAACATCATTGTATTAAAGAGAACTTTTGCCGTTTTTATCATCGAAAAGAAAAATGCTAAGTTTTTACTTGTAAAAGAAAGAAGGTGTGGTGGAGCTCTTTGGTTTTCACTATTGAGGTTTTCATTAGTAAAATCTTTCTTTGCCATCCTCATTAAATGACCTTTGGATTTAAGCTGTATTGTAGAAAAAAATATGTTTAAAAAATAAACAAAGCATATGGGTCAAATTGACTATGTTTGTTCTCTCTTTTACTATATCCACTTTGATTTGGGCAAATTGAGTATGTTTGTTCTCTCTTTTACTATATCCTCTTTGATTTGATGTGATGTTCAGACATATTTGTGTTCTCAAGGCCAAAGAAATATCTTAGTTCATGGAGACCTATAAGTTGAGGACATTCTTAATAAGCACATAAAACAAACATTCATAGCCACTTATAACTACTGTATAAAATGGTCACAATTCAAGGCGCATAGCTTCATAGCATTAAGTGCTCTTGAAGACAGTAGTATGTCTTTTGATATCAATGAAGGGTAAATAAATACCATTATGTAGCATTTAGTCTTCATGAAGACTCCTGAATGTTTATATACACATGGATTAACTGTGTGTGTGTGTGTTCTCCGTGTGTGTGTGTGTGTGTTGTGTGTGTCGGGTCTCACTGTGGTGGTTTAACTTTGGTATCATTCTCCGTCCATCACAGGAGAGCCCTTCACAGGCACACATACTGTACAGCATCATCATCACGCTAATATCCCACACACACCTTCTCAGAAGAGACATTGCCATGAACACCTCCAGTACCCTCACAGCATTGTCAACAGAAATCAAAGACCCACTGAAGGAGAGACGAGTGGTGCATCTACTTCTGAGGAGGGAGGTCATAGCACATGTTACCTATAAAACCGAGGAAACTGCTTACAAACTGTTCTTTTTAAAAGTTTTGGAAAGTCTTGTTCGTCAAACTCAATAGCCAGGCCAGTTATTGTATCCCTCG